>NW_020955310.1:253919-310692 GCF_003031625.1 Empidonax traillii
TGTTCAGCCCTAAAGCTACTAGAAGAAATTCTTTCCCCTTGTCACAGCCTACGTGACAAGCTCAAAATAATGATTCTTTTCAAGATAAATTTAATTTCTTTTTTAATCTGAAGTGAATGTAGCGGTGAATAGTTGCATGGGTATAGGTTTCCTGGTGGGAGCAAGTGTGGCTCATTTCCCAGGGGCCTCAGTCCCATCCCGGGATCCCGGTGCTTGTCAGTCTGGGGCCGTGTCCTGACTGGGCAGTGCGAACTTCAGCCCTTCGCCGGGCGCTGACCCCTCCGAGCAGGCCATGAACTCAGATGTCAGCATTTCAAATACCGAAACTAAAGCCAGCGCCGTACCACGGGGAGAACACCATTTTCTGCCCGCCGTGGGTGGGAAATGCTCTACGGGACAAGTTGCTGTCCTGTCCCGGCTGCGGGCCCTTCCACTGGGGAGCCGGGCTGAGGCACCCGCGATCGGGTGGCCAGGGATGCTCTGCCCTCCCCATCCTTGCAAGCGCTCAAGGCCTGGCTGGCTGGGGCTCTGAGCAACCCGGCCTAGTGGAAGGCATCCCTGCCCGCGGCAGGGTGGGGGAGTCTGAACCGGCTGATCTTCACGCTCCCTTCCAACCCAAACCATTCCACGGCTCCCAGCGCCGCTCCGGGCCCCGCAGCCCCTTGTGCCGAGCGCTGGCGGCGCTGCCTCCCCTTACCGTGACGCCGTACTTGAGGGCGATGCCCTGCAGCGTGTCCCCGGCGCTCAGCCGGTGCTCCACGTACCGCTCCGCTAGCGGGGCCGCCACGCTGGCCGTGCTGCCGTACGAGCGGGCCTTGGTGCGGGCGAGCCGCTGCGACAGCTCGGCCTCCGACTCGGGCCCGCCCGGCGGCTCCTGGCGCAGCGCCTCGGCCATGCTCCCGCTCCGCGCTCAGCGCCCGCGGCCCCGCGCCGCCGCCACCGCCACCCCGGGCATCGCCCCGACACCGCCACCAGCCCGGAGCGGCGGCACCACAGGACGCGGCCCTGGCCGAGGCCCCGGCGCGGCCCCGCAGCCCCGCCCGGCGGGGACAGGCCGCATGCGCGGGGTAATGCCCGCCCAGCGGCCTCAGGGCTGGCCGGGCCACAAACTCCACAGCTCGGGGCAACCCCCCGCGATCGCTGCCCTCGCCCCCTGCCCAGCCCGGGACAGCCCCCCCGCGATCGGTGCTTCGCCCCCTGCCCAGCCTGGGACAGCCCCTCACGATCGCTGCCCTCGCCCCGCTCCGCCCGCCGGCCCGTCCGGGCCGGCGGGCGGAGCGGGGCGAGGGCAGCGATCGTGAGGGGCTGTCCTGGGATGGGGACTCTTGAGTCAGTCTGCAGAAACCGTGCACAGACAGGCACCATTCCCCGCGTCCCGGAGCTCAGACCCGCTGGAGTCTCGGTAATGCGGTTTTTGTCGTCGAGCCTGAGGTGCGAAGAGAGAGAGTAAAAAGGAGTCGCTTTTTTTTTTTTTTTTTTTTTTTTTTTTTTCGGGCATAAGTGCGCGAATAGGAAAGTGTGATTGTGCCGGAATGGTTTGGGTTGGAAGGAGGGGGGCCTTGAGAATCGCCTTGTTCCAACCTCCCTGCCCCCCCCTGCCGTGGGGAGGGACGCCTTCAAACTAGAACAGGTTGCTCAGAGCGCCGTCCAACTTGGCCTTGGACAGCTCCAGGGATGGGGCACAACTTCCCTGGGCAACCTGTTCCAGTGCCTCCCCACCTTCCACCCGCCTGAGCCTCGCCCACCACCACAGCAAAGAATTTTTTTTCCTAATATGTAATACAAACCTACTCTCTTTCAATTTGAACCTATTCCTTCTTGTCCTGTCACTACATGATCTTGCCCCATCTTTCATGTAAGTTCCCTTCAGGTATTGGAATAGCATTTTATATTAAAATGAATGTAATGACAGTGTTTTAAGTGGATACTTCTCACCAAGAAACCTGTGTAAGTTTTCTTGCAAAGCTAATCCATTATTGCTGAACTGGAGCCTTCTAACAAAAACTCTTGTGTTACATATAAATTCGTGCATCCTTTACAGGCACAATATGTACCAAAATACCAAGAAGTGTCCAAAATAACCTGCTCTGCAGGCCTATGTTTGGTGCTATTGATCAAGATGCTCCTCAAAGGTCACTTCCAAACTCAACCAGGCTGGGATTCTGGGAAGTGTGTGGGCCGAACACCTACTGTGGTGTAATTTTTATTTTTTTCCTGGGAAGTCCTAGAAGGATATACCTCTATCTTAAATCTATCAAAAAAGATATGCATGTCATAACCTCAGCATTCCTCAGCACAGTATGTATTCACAGAAGTGTTTCCAAAAATAAAATGCTTCAACTGACATAATATCTAGTTGTGGGTTTTTTAGATTATGTTCAGGGGGTGACTCATGGAGTCTACTTAAGGAATACAGTGCAAAAATCCAGGCAGATCTCACAAACGTTTCTACTCTGGCCACAAGTTTCCAGGCATAAATTAGGAAAATGCAAAAGCTGTCCTGCAAGAAGCACGAGCTGCTGATAAGGAATGACACATCAACACCCCATTATCACATGAGAAGCCAATGTGACAGTCCTGAACAGAGGAACTGTAGGCAATGCATAGACAAATCAGGGAAGTACAAGAGACTCTGATGGCAAGAAAAGGTTCACTTTGATTTTTATGCAGTCTACAATGTATTTGGGAAGCTGGAGGCTCCCCTAGGGATGTGCAATTGGGTTTATACCAACTCTAGAAAGAGAGCACCCAACTGTGACACTTCAGTGCTTTCAATTCCTTGTGAAACAACTTGATCTGCTGAATTGGATCAGCAATTCAGCCGTGACCCACCCAGCAAAAGAGCTGAGCTGCGGGTCAGCATTTATTAAAAATGTCTACTGTGTCTGCAGTGTGGAGCCATGGATCAGCTTCAGCCTCTTACGGCTGATTAATGGAAGTTGCAAACATCTGGATGCCTGCCTAGAGCTGGAGTAACTCAGAGGAGTTGCTTCAGCTAAAGTGGCTTTTAGTAAAGGGGAGCTGCAGTTCAATAAAATGGAAATGTTGTGTAACATTAGTGATACAATGAGTTGAACATGCAATATCAATTAGTTTGAAAATGTGTTTGAAAGGTGCACTAATATTAGACAGTATTATTCTCTCTAATGTTAACTTAAACTCTATTTGTATGCCAAGTGTGTGCAATACACTTTAAATCAGCTGTCACAACTCTGAGAACAGCAGAAGCACCCCTTGCATTAGTATAAAGATACCATGGATATTTTAGTGTTGAAAGATTTATTTTAGTAATAAACCTTTTCAAGGATATATGAGGTTTTTTCTTCTGGACTTGCTGGATTGTCTTTTCCTTGCATCAGCAAATTGTGGAGATGCTTGTTTCTTATCTCAAAATCCATAATTATAGCCAGAGCAACATTTGGATCTGGGATGTTGCCAAGATACTTGATCTGATTAGCTGTCTGCCTTTTTTCTACGTGAAGTGAATACCCTCTAAACAAAAAATTGAGTTAGAAATTTGAGCCAGAACTTAAGTTAGGTAACCCATCTCTTACCTGTGTCTTTAATATGCATTTAAAATTAATTACAGAAGAAACTAGAAGTGTCTTGCTAATGACACTTCATTTTTAAGGAAGAAAATTGTGTTACTACTGAAAATGTGGTGCCTGGGCTACTGAAATATCTTCATGGATTGGTCTGTGAAATAGTAGCTTCCCCGGGGCCCTGAGTTGTGAGTTGTCAGCCCCCTGTCTGATCTTGGTAGAAGCTGGAGCTCACTTGCTTCACAGTGTCCCACTAAAAAGGGCTGGAGTTGGTGTGGTGTGAACTGGCATTGTGCCAACACTGCCAGCTGGTTGGGCTGCTCCCTGACTGACTCCAGACCAATGAACAAGCTCCTCTGGCAGCCCCCAGGAGGAAAGGACTTGCAGTGCTTACCTACCCCTCAAAGTGTGAGCATTCAATGTCACAATGTCAAACTTGCCACATTAGAAAGAGTCCCTGCTATATCTGGGATTTTCAGTTCCCCAGAGCAATATTCCCCCTCCTGATCTCTGAATCAGCAGCTTATTTTCATATGTGGGTATTTCCAGATATGCACAAGGGCTACATGGCAATTAGTTTGAATTTATTGGTTTAATGTCTGATAATGGCCTTCTCTGTTCAGGGAGTCTCTTGGCACTACTGACTCCCCTTCCTCTCTCCTTATTCTTTTCTGTCATTGCTGTTTCCTTATTACTGCATCTGTGACCACTTTCCCCACAGTAGCTTCCAGTTTCAGGGAGCTGTACTTGCCCAAACCTGTTTCTTGCTTCAAAATCAGTAATGCAAGCATTGGAGTCATGTAACTGGGGCTTGGATTTGACACTCTCATCAGACTCACATGGGATAGAGGAGTTCACTCCTCTGAGTCATTGTCCCAAGGGTGGCTGCAGACGTTTTAGCATCTGTTACTCACTTCACTTTGGGAGGTTATTGCTGCAACTCTAGCAGCTAGAAACGTACTTTTAGAAATGAAAGCTTTAATCTCATAAAACTCAACTAAGCTTTATGGAGTGCTTGCCTGACTCGAGGGTTCCTTAGAGCTGGATCTGAAGAAGATAAAGTCCCTTTCTGCATGTTTTCTTTTCCTCTGGGACATGTTCAGACCTAGATAATACTAGTTTTACATTCTTACATAGAATAATTGTACAGAAATTGGATAATGACATAAATTATGTATGGGACCTAATATTATCATATTTACTCATGCAGCAGTAGTTAAAGGTAATTCTAATTAGTAGTTCAGTTCAGGAACTGTCACTGCCTCTTCTGTCTTTCTGAACTTGTTCTGAGGATGACAGCTTTCTTTTCAGTAATGTTGTGTGATAAATCTTCTAAATAGCCAACAGTATTTGAGTCTGGGCTACTTCTAGTTAGTATTGGATATCTAGCTGCCATTTTATCATTGAAAATCATTCATATCTAGAACAGTAAGTGCACCGTGATCTTGATTTATTTTAGATATTATATGGTCAACAGGTTACAGTCAGCAATCTTCTAAAATAGAGATCAGTATCAACTCAGTCTGGTTAAAGTGGCCATATGATTTAGTGACAAAGTAAGTAGAGAAGAGGATGCCTTCTGGCTAAGTAATCATTCTGTTAATGGTCACAGCTATTCACCTACTTTGCCAGTAAAGGAACTCAAACTTGCTTAGTAAAGGATTAAATGAAACAGCCAGCATTTCCTAACTTTGATGTTTATGATGATGCACACCAGGGACATTACCATTTACAATAGTTGTACTGATGTAGAACAGGGATGTTTTAATTTCAGGAACAATAAGAAAGCTATCCTTGTGAGCTATATGTGTGGGCAGATTTGAACTAATTAGGACAGAACAGGGAAAGAGAAGGCTGCCCTCTGGTAATGAGCCGTGCATCAAGCTAAACCGTCCAGCTCTGCTCATGTTGCAGCCTCTGACAAAAAAAGAAGATGTAATGTAGGACAAAGATCAGAGACAAATCTTGCCTTTTAAGAATAATAGCCCTGGGTTCCTCAATTAATTGCAGCAAAGAGAGAGGGTCTTGCATGAATTTCAAACATAAAGTAGAATCATCTGAACTGATGAACGTTCCTTAAGCTGTGCACATCTTCCTCATCAAAATAAGCCCATTACGTAGCAGGAGCAGCTGGGAGCCATTATTAATATTTAACGCTCCTAGCAGAGGTTACTGTGGGTTTCTGTATTAAGGTTACAAGACAGTGTTGCAATATCATATGCTGTGGGTTTGCATTCTCAGAGCTTTTTTGGCTTTGTATAAAGCACCAGTGTAGTTTTATTTATTCCTCTTCCCTACCATTTCCAGAGGCTGAATATTTTTCTAATCTGGATTGTAGTGCATGATTATCCTTTCTTTATTGCCTCCAGTTTTACTTATACATCACCTGCTGACTTGGTAACGTGTGTTGCAAGTCCCATCCTGGTAGGAGCAATCTTGCACAGGAAAGGATGAAAGTAGCTTGGATCTCATAGCAAGGGCTGGCTTGTGCTATCACAAGTGTGTTCTGTTTCCTCCAGCCATGAGGTTTTTGGTGTGACCTCCTGGAGAGTGATGATACCAGTCAGCCTCTTTTTCCTAACCACATCTTTTGACTGATACTTGTTTTCTACCTGTGAGTGTTGTACAGGGAGGCAGTTCTTGAGCAATTCATAGTTGTTTTCACTGAAAATAGGTGGGCTGAATATGCAAGATGGAATCACCATGTTCTGCACATCTGCATCTGAGGGGCACCATCTGTGGATGTATTGGACCTTGGGAATGGGGCCAGCAGGCAGTGCCCAGCACAGCATGAGGACAAGGCAGGTAGGGACTTTTTGCTGACATTGCTTTGGAGGAGTGTAGGACAACCTCTCCAGTGACTCTTCAGGGACAGTCTCTGGCCTTCAGGCTTTTTTTTTGCTCATTTTTTTTGTTTTTACCCATTTTATTGTTTATCAACTTTTTTTCCTTGAAGTCATAAAATCCTTGAGATCAAGTTGTTTACAGCTCTGTCTGGTTAATAAGATATCAGGCAGTGAAGTCAACAATACAGGAGGAAGAAACATTTGGAACATCATCATCATATATATCCTTTAACATCATAAACTACATAAAACACTGTTCTACGTCATGAAACAGCTGTTAGGAAGGCACCCTGGGACAGTATCTGCTCTCCTTCAATGACTTCTGGATTAAATGTATTCAGTTTAGAACTAAAATGTCAGGCTATAGCCTTCCTTAAATTCATGCCTTCTGATGATTTGTGCAACCTGAAATTATGTGTGGCAGATGGTTGGGTGTTGATTAACTTCATAATGCCTCAATAGCATGGTCCCTTTTACACTGTTTGTCCAGCATATTAGTGACAGGGGATATTGGCAACACACCTTTTACCTCCTAAGATGGCGTATTGATTTGCAGGTTATGTTACTCAACTGTTGTTGTCCGTGTAAACCCTGCTGCAAGATGATGGCAGCACATCATGCTCATTTTGGAAGGGAAGGAGTGCAGAAATAGTGCTGGAAACATGGAGGTAAATATGAGTAAGAACAGACAACTTTCTGAGTGACTCCTTTATCACTGGACCTCATGATACAATACTCGATTTCAATTTCCAGGCTGAAATTAATATCAAATTGGAATATAAGCCATTGCAGAATACTTCTGTGTTTAAACACGTTTTTCATTTAGCTTCTGTGTGTTTCTGTTCACATTGCCTGAGCTGTCCATGTAACAGCTGCTTCCCATGCACCTACACCCCAGCTAAAGCTGGATATGCAGGATCCTCACCACTATTGCACTCTGCCATCACTGATGAGCCTTCTGGTGCCAAGTTAACAAAAGTGTCTTCCTTTTTTTGCTGAATTCAAATTCACTGCAATTAACCTCTGCTTTAGCCTCTTTTAATTAAAAATACCAATGAATACAGTAAATCTGGATGTAATAAGGATGTTAATGGCACCTTCACTGATGTGTAAACCCAGTAATGAGCATAAGAAAAACATCTCTGTTGTCTGGGAGAACTGTGCAGAACAGCCAGAGGGACGGCAATAAGGAAGTGACTTGTCTTCACCCCATTATGTCTGTGAGTGGGTTTTTTAGTGGTTGGAGAGTATTTTATTGGAAAATCTGTAAGCGGGTGATTCACCCCTAGAAATGGTTTATTCATACAGATTAAAAAAAAAAAATCAATATTTATTCATCAGTGGGTGTTTTTCCTCTAAAGTATCATTATGCACCTCATTTTGCCAAAATAGTTCCAATCACATCTCTGTCTAGAGCCAAAGGGAACTTTCTTAATTAAGTGAAGAACCACAGAAAAAAACCACCCACTTTACTTATATATGTTATTGCAATTCCTTTTTTAGGCTTATTTTTACCAACAGTTTTGTATAACCTGTTCTAACAGGTCAAGAACGACTTCTTTATTTTATACATGCCTTTAGAATTTTTTTTAGCTCAGGGAGACTTAAAAAAAGTAATCAAACAGCTGTTTTAACCCTTCCTTCAATCTTAGAATTCAGTACAATAGCAATCAACTAGTGATTTCAAGTCCTTTATCAAGGTGTAACTCAAACTGCTTCAATGGGAAATCCAAAGAAGCTGTACAGAAATTCCCCAAGAATATGAATGAAATCAGCTGATGTGCAAAAATCCAGATCAGAATATCAAACTCTTCATCTCCATGTCTACCTACTAAACTATACTATTCTCCCTTTTCACCTGCTTATTGATCCTATTTCTCTTAATTGTCCATCAATCCTCATCCTGTATTTCCATCATTTTGCTACCTTTTCTCCTTCTTCAGGTTGGATCTGCCTTCATCTCTGGAGCTGAAGTCGTCTAAGACAGAATCTGGGCTGCCAGTAGACTCGATCTCTCACCTAGACACCAGTTTGCTTCAATCTGTGGAGTCACTGGGATGATTAAGAGCATAACTTTGAAACTCAAGCTGCAAATCTTCGGCTGCCTGCAGACATCCCAACAGTCCCCAGCCCACTTGAAACACAAGTTAGGAGAAGCACATGGGTGCTTGCTTTTGCAGCATGTGCTTGCAGGGTATTCATGTATCTGAGGAAAAAGAGCTGTGCTTCAAAATAAGGGGGAGAGGGCTCTGCTTGTGAATATTTTCCTTCAACGAAAAACAAAGTTTAACTCTTGTCTGGGAAAGAGAAACTCAAAGGAGGTTTTTGCTGTGAGTCGCTTCTGAAATTGCCTGTCTTCACTGAGTGCAGAGGCTGCCTCAAACTACAGCATCCCCAGGCCTGAAGGTGGTGGCTCTTGTGACGCTCCTCTGAGAGCAGCCTGTCCTTGGTAGGAAAGAAAGCTACTCTGGAATAAGAAGACAAAACAATGACAAGGGTGCATGTGAAGCTGTGTAGCAAGTTTCTATTCCAAGGCTTCTCTTTACCTTCAAAACAAAGTTTACTAGTGTTTATTTTCTTCCTGTGGGTACATTTTAATTGGCCCTGTACCTCATGTTCTCATTCAGTGTCCAAAACTGGAGTATGTTTTTTGCCTGTGACTATTTTTAGCTGGTGTAAATAGGGCACTAAACCTACAGCATTCATTCCTTATATTACAGGCATCTCACTTGGGGTGGTTGGCCTTAGAAGTGTTACAATGCTCTTATTGGAAGTGAGAAGGTGATGGTGGACCAAGTGGCTCACTGTTTTGTATCCTGACAGTTTCTAGGTGCTGTTCCTTAGCTTTTAAAGTGACAATTGTACTAAAACTTTTTGTGGTCTGATAGAAGACAGCTGGCTGATCTGAGTGAAAACTAACTTTTTCCTTTTCTCAGGTAAATTGTTTCCACTAAAGGAGGGTGAGAGACTAGAATGTGGGTGCATCTGCCTTTTTTTTTTGGTAGCTAAGACACATGCAAACTAAAGTGCTGTGCAGTCTCTGCTCAGATTTATCTGGTATTGACCTCATATTCCTTCACTACTTACACTCAATACATACATCAAGCTTTGAGATCAGCCTGCAAACAAAATCCTCGTGGTGAGCTGGAGCAATCCGGCAGTTTGGTGTCCTTCATTTTTGTTCCCTCTTCTTTTCTTTACTGAAATGCTGCCCTCGAGTGGTGACCAGCTGATTGATCCCAGCTGGAGGTCTCCAAGCTGTTAGTCCTGCCTGGCCGGTGCCCCGCATACCCCTTTGGGAGGTAAATGTTACCCGTGCCCCTGTACCCTGAGCACAGCAAGGCTCCAGAGGCATCATCCAGCTGAAGCCACCTACTCAGCCTGTTCTGTGCAGTAACTGATCCGAAGTTTCCAAGCAATGGAAAGGCACAACAGCTTGAACTCCCTGGCACCATAAGTGTCCTCAGTTTTTACAAGAAAATGGGGAACTGTAATTCTGAAGGAAATGTAATGATTCGAGATGTTAATCTGACCACATACCCTCTGAATTTAATTTATATGAATATTTCTTCCAGTAACTCCATCTGTTGTGCTGTTTCTCTACATTAGTTCAAGGTTTTAATGTAGAAACAGTTTGTAGAAGAGTATTTCTCTGTGACAGAGTAAAGATCTCTGAGCTTGTCTGAGCAATATCTCCACTGTGCTCTCTGGGTCTCCCCACAGTATTTTATAACTTCCTTTGTTAAACTCTGAGCAGGCTTGAGGTAATCTCAGCAATGTGACACTTGGGAGGGAATGTCATGTCCTGTATGAAGGTATCCTCTGAATTAGCTCCAGAACACCCCAACAGCGTATTAAGTTAGAGTATAAGATGAGAGGTTAATAAAAGGATAAAGTTGGCTTGTGGGAAAGCAGCTTGGGGCGTTACTGCTTTGAGTTTTACTCTGTGTCTCTGTGCCAGGGGTTACAGCCTTTACATCAGCGTTGCTAGAAGCAGAGGGACGCTGGCTCCTCAGCCAGTAAGTCATGGCTTAGTGTACTGGTATAACTCAGATGGTTGTTTTTCTGGGCCACTGAAAAGTGTGTCAATATGTGACTTGTTTTACCTGCAAGGTAAAAAGCAAAAACAAAAATGAGGAAGGGTTTTTATGTGAAGGGAGGTGTGTCTTTTGGACTTTATTCTTAGCATTCCCAGGGTATTTGAAGAGTAATCCATGTTTCCATGCTTCACTGTAGACCAATTGTCCAAAGGGATATATAACCCTACCTGTTTGAAATTAACTCTGCTGGCAAGTACCAAGTGTGTCCTATTGGGAATATTCTCATGTTCTCATCTTTTCAAGAAGACACAGCATAGTGCTTTTCTTCTGTACTGTAAGCTTCTATCAGCCTGCACAATATGCAAATACCATAATTTCTTCTTTCCTTAACACACCTAATTAGTGACAGACTTGGTTGTTCAAGCATCAGTATGGTTTGCAGACTCGGAGTGAGTACATGAAGTCACGCACTTTCAGATGCAGAGTCCTTTCTAGGGAGTCCTTCAGGACCAGTTGTTCAAGTGCCTGAGTCTCCCCTACTTTCCCATTCTTTCAGAATCTCTTTAGGTTCCTGTTTGAGTGATTTTTCAGCTAGTTTCCCCCCACTACTGCTCAGTCCCCATCCCATGAAGTACTTGCTGCCATGACCAGCTAGTTCTTGCTCACTGTCCTTTGAGTGATTAGTCTTGGCAATAGCTGTGCCTATGTGTGTATGGATATATGGGGGTGTGAAGTCCTGTGAGAGCCTCTGAGTGAAATATCTGTGTCAAATATTGCCAGTAAAATAACCTCCTTAATGATTTGGCTCAGCTGAAGACTGCCTGTACTGAAAAGCTCCCTCAGAAATGATTTACATCTCTATTTCTAGCTGCTGAGAGCTCCTTAATTAAGATGATGGTACAAGCCGTAAGATGTGGGTTTTTTTCAAATGATCATAATAACACCTCATCTACTTTTACCCAGCACTATCTGAAATCCCATCAAAAAAGAATAAAGTATGGGAAGACTGTCTGGGACGTTATTACCCCAGGCAAGAATATAGCAAGGAAATGCCAAGAATATTAGGGTAGTAAACCAGGTATGTATTAGTTCATGCTCTGAATTTACAAACAAGGGCGCCAGACTTGCAAGCCGATGTTACAGGCAGCTGACTCTAGAGGGGAAGTTGGTAAGCTGGAGTGCTTGAAGCAGGGGCTATCTCTAATATTAAACCAGAGATAGGTGAGATGCTAAATACCAGTGCCTGGGCTATATGTCTATGGAGGTCGGGACAATGCTAGTTCCTGGAAACAATTACTCTTCACTGGACTTGCAATGAAAGGAGCCAGCTGGCCAGAGCTGCAACTAAAGGAGGCAGAATCTCTCTTTCAGCTAGACTGCACTAGTTACATTACATTTCACAGTTATTTACAATAAACATGAATACATTTTGATACATTTAATCCATTCAGGTGAAACCTTACTTGAATAGGGACCCACTGATTTGCTTGTTGCTTGCATCAAATGATCTTTGCTTCCCTTGAATTTCAAATTTGGTCTTGTGTCCTTGAAAAGATAACTGGGAATGAAATTAAGGCAGAAAAGTAGAGAACATCAGTTAAATAGGAACGCTTGCTCCCTTCAATTCAATGCAGAAAAGCATTTTTTCTTCCTTTTCCTGGCTGAAATACTCCATATA
This sequence comes from Empidonax traillii, assembly GCF_003031625.1. Taxonomy (NCBI): domain Eukaryota; kingdom Metazoa; phylum Chordata; class Aves; order Passeriformes; family Tyrannidae; genus Empidonax; species Empidonax traillii. The sequence goes on from NW_020955310.1 coordinate 266,026, forward strand.
CTTTTGGCTTTAGTTTCCAAGCTCAGTCCAGCATCCATTTGTTACCATGCAGTGAATCTGTGTATGATACTAACTAGACATGGCAGCTCTTTTCTAAAATAGACTGCTCCAATCTGTCACTTTATTCCTTGGCACCAGGGATTTTCATTTTCCTGAGATGAACTCCACTGCTGGCCGTCAACCTGAGTGGAAAAATTGCAGAACTGCAGCCATCAGCTAATTCACCTGAACAGAGCAATGTGTGAGGCCTATCTGGTCCTGTGAGTCTTGTCATTTGTAGCAGCTCAACAAATATTTTCAAGATGGCAAGTGAGCCAATGGGAGGAATTACCTATAAGAGCCCAGACATTTTATGCAAATACCTGTGCATTGTTAGTCATACAAATTTGCTGGAACTTGCCTCGCATCTTCTTTCCTGTTAAGCAATTCTTTAAAGCTGCTCTGAACCACTTCCTAACTCCATGCATGTGAAAAGCCTGAAAAGGTTTCTTCAGTTTCTCAGGATCAGTCCTCTGATGCTTCCTGGTGAGCATCCCTGGCAGGTTTTTCATTTAGGAAGCAATCATGGAATTAATTAGCATTTAGTATCAAGGTTGATATTCTTGTAAAATTATACCCACAGCTGCCACGTTGCATTTCTCCATCAAAAAATACAGTGTGGTCACTAACATGTCACCACTAAGTGATGCCTTTGTTTATTATGTATTGCTCAGTATCTTGCTTGTAGAAAAGGATGCCACATAAAAAAGGAAAGAAAAGGTGAAGGACATAAGGGGTAAAGGAATGTCATCAGCAGACCAAAGGGATCAGGAGTTGTGTCTTGACCTTGTTTCTAGAAAACACGGAGCTCACTCACCTCTGCAGCTTCATAAGCTGGGAACAGAAGCTCAAGGACTTCAAGCACATGTTAGGGGTAGAGTCAGAGCAGCCATCTGGAGTCAGGGTCTCTGCAAAGCTGTGTCTGGGCCTCTCCTATGACTCTGTAAGGGGAAAAAAAAAGAGGGTTATTTTCATGCTTTGGGCCTCATAGTGCAGGGAGGCTGAGGGATTAGGATGGCATTGTGGGGTGGGTATTCAGACCCTTTTGTTGCCTCTGTTCTCGTCTGCAGCATAATGTGAGATAGTGTGAATCTGCAAAAAGAGCTGGCTGGAGTCCATGTATTTAGTTGTATAGATTAAGCTCTGCACGCTGACCACCAGTATTTAATGCATGAATTGAGGAACAAGAAGTACTGAATATAATAATCTCTTAAGTGACGTGACCTAGTTGTCATCTGCCTTCATTACTTACTGTTTTAATTGTCTGTCAGGGTGAGAGGTTAATTTTCCCTCATTAAAATAGCATTTCATACTAACAGTACATTTCTGCTCACTCATGTGACTGATTAGTATGAAATGTAAAGTGAGCACAAAATATGCAAGAAAGAAAGAACTTCTTTAGAGTAGAATATTACATATTAATTGCTCTTTGGGTTGATGGATATGTCTGTTCATGTAATCAGTCCAAGGTAGTGCTGAGAAATTCATGAAATCTAAGAAAAAAAAAGGCTGCTAAAAACCTGTTTCTTACAGAAAGATGTAACAGTGGATATCAAGTGGCTGTGAGAGCATAATCTTTTTGAAGTTGTAGGCTTTTTACGTGTCAAGTGCACTTACTCATCTCTGTGAATATTTGTACAAATGCCTCAAACAGCACGGAAACTCTCATAGTAAACAATTATATGCCTCCTAGGGCAATAATGAGTGTCTTAAAATTAGCAGCAGTAGTTCTGAGATGCTGGCTGTGAATTAGATTCTAAAAATGGAATGCTATTTCACAGTTTTGAATAGGAAAAATCTGAGTTTGAACAAGAACTAGTTTCTTTTTTTTTTTTTTTTTTAACTGGCAAGAATAACATCCTTGAATGAAATGGGGGTGTGAACTACACTTCAACTAGCTTGGCTATGCAAAGGTTCTTCAGCCTGTTTTACTGAAATAAATTAATAGGTGTTTAATCGTCCTGTGAATTGGGATCATTATTTTAGTGTAGTCATAACTACAAAGGAAAATGGTAATCACTGAGACTGGATTATGCAGTGACCTTTTAAATCCATGGTTCTTTGCAGCTATTAGATGTGCTTCAAAGTAGAAGTGGGAAAGCACTTTTAGTTGTGGGCCTCTTGGAAATAGTTTAAATGGTTCTGTCCAAAATAATAACTGCTTTTCCCTAAAACTGCTAATTTCTAGTTACTGATTTTTTTAATTCTTCATATAATCCACACCAAGAATACACATGAATGTTCTCCAGTGCCTCAGTGTCTGGAAAAAACAGCAGTTTTCGGCTTTTGCTTATAAACTTGTTAACTTCTTTTTCTTTCCTCTTGGTTAAAAGGACTTGACATTTTGGTTTGGTATTTGTGTTCAATCTGAAAGTGGAAACAAGAAATCCAAGGTCTTTTAGGCACATCTTTCTCCCCAGTGGCACTGCAGCTGCTTGTGAGTTGTAGTTCAGTGGCTGTGAAGGTACTGGTCACCTGTACCCAGAAATCACTGGGATTTCTGTTGGGAAAACACCTGCAAACAAAGAAGAGTTTGTGTGGAGGGCAATGTGTGCTCAGGAGGTGAGGAGTCCTTGCTCTGCTGCACAGGCTGAGTGAGATCCCTGGGCACTCTGTCATGCCTGGGCACTGCTCCAGCCTGACTGCAGGGGCTTTCAGAGCTTCCTGGGCTGGAGGTCACAGGAGAGACCAGAATACACAAAGGGAAATGCATCTGGGCTTCTATATATTGGGGGCAGTGGAGCCAGACGTGCGTTTGTAATTTTGAACTCTGAAATAAAAATAATAAATCTGCTGGTTTAGTTTCTAATCTTTGTGCAATAGTAACTGTGCTTTTGCTAGATGTGTGGGCTCTGCATGGCACACTGGGACCTCCCACTCCGCTGAGGCTGCCAGGCTCTGTAAATTACAAAGAGCTGATACAAATGCACATGCATCTTTAGAGCTGGTTTTGTAGCTTTTAATTGACCCCAGTGATTATCTAAGCTACAGCGAGAGCACTACCTGAGCTGTTCCAATGCAGGGCTTAGACTCATCTTCTTAAAAGCCTTTTTATGAATCATAACTCTTTCTGTCCTTGAATAACTTAAAATCTAACAGCATTGCAAATTTTAAGATTAACAGTCCAAACCTCTTAATGATGGTTGGTTTTGATGCACATCTGAGGAAGCAGGTACCATTACTCATCCTCACTTGGATTATATCCCTAGGTCCATTTTGTAACATCCTGTAGTTCTGTCACCAACTCCTGACCTGTTCTGTAAACAGGCAGGCTTCTGTTGTTGAATGTTAAATGTAGCAAACAAGTAAATCAAGTAGAATGTGTACTCAGAGCTGACATTTCAAAGGTGAAGCCTATGAGGTTTAGACTAAGATTAAATTTATTTTTACAAAAGTGATTACACCAAAACATACTTGCACTGGACAACATCATGCCATACTGGTAATTCACCCCCTTTTTTAACTGCACTCTCTAATCAGGAATTCTCTTAGCAGATATTTTTCCTGCAAGGATTTCTGCTCATCATCTCTATTATCAATATATTATCTTTGCACAAAATCTACCTTAGCTTCATTGACATTCTGTAAAGTTTCATTTCAGGTTATCAGCTATTACATTAGAATATCAGTGTTGGTCTTTCATGTTGTCTGTATTCTCTCAGACTCTCTGGTCCTCATAAACCCACATCTTGGCAGAGTAGCAGCATTTCCTTACAGAGACCTCAGTCTTCCTTGCCTGTGGGTTTGTTTTGTGTGATTACATCTGGTTTGGGGATAAGGCTGGTGTTATTTCAGCTGTGCCATTACACAGAGCAGCATAGTTGCTCCTGGATGGCAGTTTCTGTTTATGCTGAATTTCAAAAGACTAGGGCCAGCATGGTGTTTTATCTATTTTACTGTTTGATCTCATAAAAAGAGCATGAACTCTTGTCTGTGGTGTGACACATAACAAAGCTTTCAAGTCAGTCTGAACTGCAAATGTAAATGGGATGAAATCAAAGCAATGAAAGCTCCATGTTCTTTATTACAACTGGACTGGTCATTTTGAAAAGCAAGTTTGATCTTCCCTGGGTTATTCTGGTAACAATCCCTGTAAATAGGTTAGATCTCCCTAACTGATGCTCCCTTAGCATCAACCCCCTCGTGTCTCAGGTATGAAGTCCAGGACAAGAAAGTGTCTTCTAATTGCAGAGAACATTTTACTAGTCATGTTTCTCTTCTGTACTTAAACAGGGTTTTCTCTAGTACTTATTTGAAAGAAAGTGATGATCTGGAGAAAGAATGTGTCTCCTGCTTCTTCCTGAGCCAAAACAAGTCCTCAGCACTTTAAACTTGCCTCAGGAATTTCTTCTGGCTCATTTCACTCATTTTGCCCTTGTAGGGCAAGTTCATCAGGAGCCCTAAACCTTGGGTGTCTTCTGTGAGACAGAGTCAATGGCATCTGAGGAGTGGGGTGGAGGGGTAAATCCAGATGCTGATTTACATCACTTGGTGCTGAGATTAAAATAGGGAGCTCTTCATAAGTCAGAGCTAAAGGCTTGGCTGTATCTGGAAACTTTTGTGTTATCTACATTAAAGGCAAAGCACTTCAGATTTTGAACCTTGAAGTCAAATTGTAAAATCTTGAAATAAAAGAGCTGTGTTTGTATCCCCCACACTGCCTATCCTTTCCTGCTGTGGACATCAGCCAATTAGGGGGACAATGCCGGTCTCATTCTTCTGCTTCCTATTGCACACCTGGTATGTATTAACAGTACCATTTATTTTTAAACCTATTTTACATGTGTAAAGCAGAGATCGTCTTGTGTGCCTTTAGTTACAAAGAAAATGGAGATTCTGGCTTCAGTGCCATTTACTGCTGCTCGCAGATCTGCAGCTCCTTCCTAGCAGTGTAAAAATGGTTGGGAGCAGCAGGCATTACCTGGAAGGGTAGTGTAATGAGTTAGTGAGGAAATCTGGGCTCTGTAATAGAGTCATGTGTCTGAAGATGGGATGAGCGTCAGTGACCACATGCATATAGTTGTGGTGTATGCAAATGACCTTGTCATTAAGAACAGATTATCCATCTTTCAGCTGTGGGAAATAGTCATCACTGAGCAGCCAGTCCTGAAAGGCTGCAATAGCAACTGTGCCAAGGCTGTGCGCTCAGGGAATGGTGGTATTGCTCCACTCAGCTCTGCTGATCACAGTGTACAGCTGAACAACTCTAAACTTACAGTGGGTATGTGCTGTTCTCTCTAGGCAGTGACTTATGGATGAGTTTAAAAAGGCGTAAGTCAGACCTATGAGAATGTAGATTTTCACATCTGTAAACAAAAAAAAATTAGCAAGCAAATTGCTTCATGTTTTAATTTTTTTTTCTGAGTATTTTCTTGTCTTCCTTGCACACTTAGTTATATGAGTCCATAGAACTCACGGGGCTGATCTGTTCCTCCAGGCTGTGAGTTCCAGTTCCTCATAATTAAAAGGGGATCATTACAGTACCTATTGTATACCTCATCCCAAGTTGATTTTTTTTTGGTAAAAAATTACTTTTAGCATCCACTCTGGATTCATGTCTTCAAACATTGCATGCTGTGTCTGGAATTTCCTTTGTTATAAAGCATTTCAAAGCAGTATGAGGATTATCCTTCCTGTTACCTTTGATTTTGCCTCTTTTTTTTGTGAATGATTGCTAGTATAGACTTTCACCTAATACTGACACAGCAAGAAACTCTCAACATTTCTAACTGTGTCTTCAGTTTCTAACTCTGTACTACAGTGGTTTCTAGCCTATGATCTTTGGATTTCTGAAGGTTACTGTCCTGCTGTCCATCTGCCAGTAGATATAAACCTATTTGTGGTAGGTCTCAGTCATCCCACAGTGAGGAGAGGGGACAAAGCCTGGCCTCCTCCTCCCATGATCAACGATACAACTGAGGGAATGCTTGGGAGCTTCTCATGACAAATATGTGTTTTCCTCCCTTGCTCTGACACTGAAGGGACTTTCTCAGTGTTAGAGGCTGACAGGTGCTGGCAGTGAATCTTGGTCTTCTGGTGATGTTCACATGGCTCTAGGCAGATCTACCTGGTGTCCATCACCTTGGAAGCACCCTTCCTTGGGGCAGCCAGCAACTGCACCCAGCCCTGTTTTTGAACCTGCTGTAGTCTCAGTTGTTGGCTGGCTGTTTGGAGCCTGTCAGAGGCTTGCCTAGGGAGTGCCGTAAATATTACAACTGTGGCAGAAAGGAGGGAGCGAGAATCAAGCCATTAATTAAAGGCTGCCTAGTCTGAGTAACCCCGTGGTTAAAGCACAGTTGCCATGGCAGCACTGCCCCTGGATGCTCCAGCCTGAGTCACGCTCCTCCTGCTCCCCTCTGCCGTGCTGGGGTGCCTGGCTGCCTGAGTGCAGGGAGGGTGACGCTGCTCTCGCTCCTTCCCAGACAGGGAGCCAAGGCTCAATGGCTCATGGCACAGATGAGAGGGGAAGGAGCATTGCTGCAGCCGCAGTGAGGTCCACTGAAAAACAAATGCATGACTAGTAGATGAATCTTCATTGACAGGCTGGTGCATCAGGATCTGTAGGAACAACTACAGTGAATATCAAAGGACATCTACTTTTAGTGTTCTGTTGGGTGAGCAGGATAAAAGCATTGAACTCATCTGTGGCTCAGTTTCCACCTCTGTAGTGCGTGAGGGATATGTGCAGTAGTGTCTGAGTACTTTTCAATGTTTACATCAAAACTGTTTGGCAAAATGCAGCGAACTATGATTTATTAATGCTCTGAAGATGGTCCAGAAATTGAAATGTCAGTTGTACCAGTAAAAGGGTGAGTGCAGGTGATAGCCACCCCTTCTAAAGCAGGTAATTAAGAAGATTTGTTTTAAAGTGTAACGTGACATTGCAGGGGATGTTCTCAGCATCAGTAGCCGTAGGGTAGTCATTAATGCCCAGTTTAGGGAAATATATCAAGACACATCACCCCAACAATATTTATTTTTGTGCTTTAGGTATTCCTCAGTTTTGCAAAAGTAGTGCATTTATAATGAAGCCCACACATTCAGCCCAAACCTCCTCCTACCTCCCTTCCCTCTTCAGTTAACCAGAAGTAACTTGTTTGTCATCCCGTGCCTTCTCTGTTACTGGAGGCAACCCTGCTGTACCCTGTGCCCCTGGCAGAGCAGCCACCAGAACTGACCTACCCAAAGCCATGGTGGAAGGGAGGGGAGCTGAGCTGTGCAGGGCACCCCACTAAATGCCAGCACTTGTTTCAGAGCTTGATTTCTCATTGCTGCTGCTTGTGAAACTTGCTGAGGGTAATGTTGTCATTTGCCTTCGCAGTAAATTGATGTTAACTAATAGTAGGTGACTGTGGTGTTTCCAGCAGTGCCTGTGTATTCCCTGTTAAAACCCAGTGAAATAAACCCTATTTTGTGACAATGAGCAGACAATGATGAGCAGTAACTTGCTGCTTGCTTGGGCTGTCCTTCACAGGGTAAGAATATTGTTCGTGTTCTGTGCTGCAGACAAGAGAGGATTTCCAAATATAGCCCAGCCCAGCAGTCCTGCTTACTCTAAACTGCACAAGGTAGATGCAGTCTGCTTAGGCACCATCAGCGCACTGACAGTGCTGGGCATGGTCTGAGGGAAAGCAGTTGAAAAGTGATTACTGACTCTACTGGTGATGAGGTTAAACTCTGGCTGTGCAGTGCCAGATCCATCAGAGCTGGTGTGAGTGTTATACTGTGTGAACCCTTGTGGCATCTAAATTCTTTGGGGGGTAAGTCTCTCTTTAAGTTCAGGGCAGCTTTATTCAGGGGAGGAGATTCAAAGGGTCATCCAGAGAGCTGATTAGCTTGGCATGGGTTTAAACATTTTTGAGTAAATTAGCCTGCTGAGATTTCTTTGTTAAGTTCCAAGCAGAGCAAATGATTGGGCTCAATGTGAACATCCGGAAAAGGATGCAGAAGGTTGGTGCCAATGCTTTTTTAGTATCTCTGGCAGACTTTGTGTGCCAAACTGCTTTTGTGTCCAGAGGTAAACTTAATCACCAGCTCTGAGCTGATTCCCTCCACCCAGCTGAGCTGACAGAGACCTCAGGCTTTTCATGTCCTCTGTAGCAGGTGGATTTTACCTTCAGCACATGGAAAATATCTGCATATGTCACACCTAATTCATTCCTGCCGTTGCACCACTTATTCTCTGGAACACAGTTCTAGTGTCAACATTTTTCTTTTATTCTATATGATGCAAGTATTTGACCTGATTAAATTATAGGCTGGGTAGTGGCGTGCAATTTGAGGTTATCAGATACATAAGAGGCCAGACTAGGTGGCCCCATGGTCCCTCTTGTGGAAAGATGAGGCCCAGTGGAATCATTACAAAGCACTAAGCAGTTTCAAAGCAGCAGGTACTGACAGTAACTCATGGGCAAAGCTGGGAGCTGTCCCCTCAGGTGACCAAATACCCATGTGGCCTTTGTGATGGCTTATGTGGCACTGATATGAGTGGCATAGCTGGATGCTCCAATGACTGTGTGCACCAGTGGAAAAACAACAAGCAAAACCTTTTGCAAGTGTCCTGAACACCTAGATCTCCTTGGATATTCTTGCAGTGATTCATTCTGACTCCAGGTAAGTCCTTCACCGACCAGCCAGTGTCCCCAGGGATTGTTGCCATTCTCAGCACTGGCTGTGTGCAGGTTTGAGTCCCTGCTGACTCCTCAGCATGCAGGATCCTGCTGCTTCTCCTTGGAAACAGTGTGTTTTCCATTGTATAAATACTAAAAGTAACTTGTTATGACTTGTTCATTTAATCATGGAGTCAGTTTGAAAGCTGCAGAAGAGTGAAGGGAAATAATATTTTAATTGGATTTTCTCATTGGTACAGGAATAGCATAGGGAATAACTAGAAGATTTTAAGTACAGCTGTCTCATTTTAATGAAAAATGTATACAAAGGGAAAACAAATGCATTTTTATTTAAATGTCATCACATATCTTTGTTTAAACCTTCAGTCTTTCTCATCATGGAAATGATCTTTCAAACCCTATGAATCTCTAGTGCTGGAAGGGACTCCAGCTCTTGGCAGGTGGCATAACCACTTATGTCCCTGCTGGCTGAGTTTGTCACAGCTGCTGAGCACTTCTGTCCACTTATGACAATCAAACTTCCATTTCCCTTCTGTCAGGCACTCCATTTTTTTTTCCACAAATGCATATGAGATCAGTACTCTGCAAAAAAGGGGACAACTTAATTCTGAGGTATCCAGGTCCAATTTCAGTAAAAGTGCTCTTGACTTTATTCCAGGCTCAGAGGAGATGCCATGAACTTCCCTGTGGTGCACTGAAGATGTCACAGTAGTTAACCTGGATCAACCAGCACATTTGGAGTGTAAAGGCAGAGAGAGCTTAATTGCAGCTTTAATCAGAAGCCACAGAGCAGTTGGTTCTGCAGAAAAAAATTTTAAGGAGATTCTTTTGAGGGCATATCCTTATTTTCTAGTGAGCTTGACACACTCCATGACACTTTTCTTCCCCCCACACCCAAGCAGCCTAAACACATGCAGGAAAAAAAGCAGGAGTGGAAGAGTGACTGTGTTGCCTGGTGCTGCCACAGGCGACAGGAAGGGGGGAGCCTCCATAGCAGCTCCTGTTCCTGGATGCAGTGTCATGTGAACTGCTATAATGACAAGAAAACACATTAAATCTCTAAGCAATTGAATTAATGTGGATGATGAACATCAGTGTGTGCAGTGTGCCAGCACTGCTGAGCACAAACTAGCCAATGCCCCAGTTCACCAGACACTCGTACACAGTGACCTCCATCTCCACCATCACCATCTGAAAACTTTTCAAGCTAATTTAGATAGATGATGAGTATATAATTTTTCAGAATTAGTACAAGATTCTCAGGGCTGGGGAATTCTTTATATATAGTGTTCACCACCATAGATTGAGAATCTTTTAGGTGACCTGCCTCTGTAGTGGCAGCTGGGAAATAAACAATTTTGCAACCATGAAATGTTGCTTCCAGATTCTCTTCAATGTATTGTCAATGCAGTAATTATCAGAAAAGACTGAGTGTGAAACAGTACATGCAATTGCTTTATCTGATTGCCTGGTTTTCTCCTCCCTTGCTCACTGAATGAGTACCTAATGTCAGGCTCAATAAAGTCAGGCAGCTGGCTATAAGAAACAAACAGTCCCTCATTAAGAGAGGCCCCTTGTGCTGCTTTTGTTTGTGCTCATCTGCTTTACAGGAATGGACAAGAAAAGCATGAATATTTAAAGCACTTTCCTGTGGCTGGGAACCAGCTGAACACAATTCTGCTGTTTTTTCCACCCTCCCTTCTCTTCCTCAAAAATGAAGCCTCAAAGGCCATTGACAATTCTGCTCCATTCAGACAGATGTACATTTGCTATAGCTGAAACAGATTATTGGTTTTAATGTGCAAATGCTGTCCTCTATTAAAATAGCTAAAAAGTTGATTTGAGAGCTGCCCAGTTTTGTGGTTTCTGTCCAACAGCCTCATACCTTTGCCCTGTGGTTCCTCTCCCCAGCAGTCCTTGCTCTCCATGAGCTGCATTTGCATGCCAGCCTGCTGTGGATTTGGCAGCAGCTCGTGCTGGGCAGAGAGCACATGGCTCCTGGCTGTGACTAGAGAGACACACAAGCCAGCAGAGCAGAGCTACTGCAGTGTCCAGGGGGTTCAGTCAGCTTGCACCTTATTCTTTGATCTTGTATTAAAACCCCCTGTATCATTCGAAATTGAGATTTTACTTTTGGGTAGATGCACAAGAGAGGGACCTTCTGCATGGCAGCAGCAGGAGATGGATGGGCAAGAGGTAAATGCAGTTGGTGCAGTTCAGGCTGTCGCTCCATATCACAGTCATGGGGAGACTGACCTGGCATTCCTTGCAGAGTATGAAGCACCTGGGGTTTGCACTGCTGTTGCTCAGGCTTGGGAGAGGATTGAACGGATCAGAATTGGAAAGATGTGAAGACGGAAGCTCAGAAACTAAGAATAGTATCAATCCTCTCTTTGTTAAGTTCGTAGATTTTCAACTGTTTCTACACGAAATTTTAATTCTGAAAAAAAGTGAGTGCAAGGGAAGAAGCTGATGCCTACAGAGTGATAAGGTGGGATACAGTATCTCTGTTCTTTGGCATTTATTGCATTCATAGTCAAAATTCCAAAGGATTTGAATACAACCCCTGTAATGAAAGGGATATAGGACCAAAATCAGTCTTTTTGTAAGGGCTATGAATTATGTAGAAGTAAAACCTGTCTTGGAGATAAGAAAGAGAGTGTGTGACCTCATGAGCTTCTCTGCAGCTGTATTCTCTGATTCCCTTATGACTGAGGATCTGGGAATTGTGCTGCATAGTTCCCATGAGCACTCCCTCTGATGTTAGGCTCTGCAAATCCCAGCAGAACCACATAATGGGACACTGATACCTCCTCTTCTTTCAGTATGAGATTTCCTCATTTTCTTGGAAGAGTCTCAACCATTTCTTGACATGGATGAGAAGCAAAGAAGATAGATATTATGAGACTTCAGATTTAAAGTATTGACATAAGCAAATGCACTCTTAAAATGGTTAGGGAAGGTATTTTGTTTCTTTGTGGATTAACTGTGAACTTCTCTGGGGTTGTGGAGAGCAAATTATCTGTGGGGAGATGTCCTGGCATTTCCTTCTCAATTGTCCTCATGCATGTGTGGTTATGTGTATTTTGCAGCATCTTTTAACATGTAACAAAGATTCTTAGGGCCAACTAACTCAGTTCATGCTTTCAGGCACTCCACAATGCACTGGAGTCCCTTGAAACTTCAGAGCTGTGTGTACTTACTGTGGTGTAAGTTCTTGGTGTCAAATTCTAATGAGGTGCCATATGGAAAACTGCTGAGACGCTGTGTGGAGAACAGAGGGCAGGAAATACACATTTCTCTACCTGATGCTCACAGAAAGCCCACTTTGCAGGCTTTCCAAGTAGAAGCTAGCTGAGGAGGGTAATTGGATTTAATGCTTCTGCTATGTTTTGGACCCTGGTCAGACAATAGTGGTTTTTACGCTTGCAACAGCACACAGTTAGACTGGACTTTACATTTTGCAAAACAGTGAAATCTGTATCTTCCCTGAGTTAGTGATGAAGAAAACATGAAATCTAGTCTTTGGAGCCCCAGTGGCAGCAGATTTTTATAAATTGCACTAATTTTATACTTCAAAAAAAAAAAACAGCCTGCAGAGATCTGTTACTGTGCTGTCCCATAATTTCAAAATACATGCAGACTCATGTCCAGCTTTTCATCCACCCGTACTCCCAGGTTTTCCTCTGCAGGACTGTGCACTTGGCCTTGTTGAACCTCATGAGGTTAACAGGGCCCTGGTTCTCCAGCTTGTCCAGGTCCCTCTGGAAGGTATCCTGTTCCTCAGGTGTGTCAACCACACCACTTAGCTTGGTGTCATGTGCAAACCAGCTGAGAGTGAAGCTGTGCTGGCTGTCTCAAGTCACCAACCTGTTCTCCTTGTGCTTAGTACAACTTCTAGGAAGATCTTCCATGATCTTCTGGGCACTGAGGTGAGGCTGGCAGGTCAGTAGTTCCCAGGGTCCTCCTTTCTACCCTTTTTTAAAAGTAAGTTTCCCTTTTCTGAGTCACCAGGGATTTCACCTAATGGCCAAGACTTTTCAAGTATCATAGAGGGTGGCTGGGGAACTACATCAGCCAATTCCCTCAGGACTCTGGGATGCATTTCACCAGGCCCCATAGACTTACATATGTAAACCTGGGAGCTTTTGTTAAACCTGTGAGGACCTGTTAAACCAGGTTTCTCTGATCCCAGTCCTGGTTCTGAGCACACATTGTTCACAAAGCTCCAGCCCAGTGCATGTAATGTGGGGGGAAGAGAAGGTGAAACCCAGCAGGTAATCCAGATGAATGAAAGCTGCGAGAACCACAGTGGAGAAAGCTGCTTAATCTGATGTCACAGCACCAAGGGAGGCTTGATTCAAGGCACAAACCCATGAGAAATTGCAAAAGTCAAATCCTTTATGCAGATTTATTTAGAAAAACCACAATGCTGGGGAGTCACTGTTACATAGCGTGATAATTCTCTTCCTCTTGAGTAATATGCACCACACTGTGCGCATGCAACTGCTTTTGTTCCAGAGATAACATCTTCATCTATACATGTACACATACAGTCCTCAGTGCACGCTACACGTCACATGTATGTTAGGACACGCACAAAGTTGAGCTTTTCCATGAAAAAACTGTATAAAAAATACAAACCAAACTGAAGCAGTCAACATGAGAAGCAATGTGCAAAAATAGACAAAGTTACTCCTGAATGTTTGCTTAAGAAAAAAGGACTCTTCAGTCCCTGTTCCCCATTCAGCATTGACAATGCCAGATGTTGCCTGAAAGTAGGGATAGAGAGCCTGCAGGGCTTTCCCCAGCCAGGTGCCTTGGTCCATGATGCAAAACTGTAGCTGACATGGATGGAGCCACCTGGGTCTGTGACCACCCGTGCGGCTCCGGGCAAAGCTATACAGGGTGAGATGCTGCAGACACCATGGAGCAGTCAGACCAATCCACCCTTGCAAAACTGCTGCATGCAAATACCAACACTTTAAATGGCAATTAAGACTAGAAATGGATTGCACTTGTTTCCCTTAAACATGTACCACTCCTAAAAAAAAAAGTAACCATTAAAAAGAAATCTCCAAAAAAGTGATTGATAGGTGGGATTCCCCTGTTTGGATCAAAGAAGAAATTAGGGGCAGTATGACTCCTATCACTGAAGTTTATTAGTAACATAATCTTTAGGTTTTGTGGATAAGGATTCTTCCTACCCATGAAACTTGATGCTGCAAAAGCCCAGTATTCCCCTGGTAAGCCAAATGGGTATTAGGGACTTTATCAAAACACATGCAGTTATTACGGTATTACAGACCTTGTAATTTTGTTTTTTAGTAGGATATCAAATTTTTTCACAGCCAATCCTGCATGGATCCAGGGAAAATCTCAGCAAGACTCCCCCATGTGTTATGTTTTCTACTTGCAAAGCAAAGGTTTCAGTTTATTCTGAAGAAGTGAAGGAGTGGAGGAAATTGTAGAGACCGGGAGCTCTCAGGGAAGTAAACTGTGGCTACTGCACTTTATATCCCAGCTCAGCAGATCACTTCAGCAAACTATTTTAAGTAGGATTTACATCAGTGTTATTTACTTTGAACCCCAGTATGAAGACCAGCATCCAACAGAAAGAGTGTTGCCTTGGACCTACTCATTTCCATTATAAAAGGCACAGAGGGAGGGTTCATCCTGTTAGCTTGCACCCCAGCTCTGGTCATGAAAACATCACTCAGGGAAGTGTGTCAAACATTTACCAACTGCTCCTGGGGCTCCCCAGGCTTTTAATGCCTGAATGCCCAGCTGCATAGCGGCTCACAGCTCTCCCCACCTGGGTCAGGAGGATCTGCAGTGACTGTGACCTCCAGCATTGTCCCAAGGAAGCAGTGCCTCATCCCTGTTCTCAGCAGAGAGGCCAGTGTGTCCCAGGTAATGGCACCAGCCCCAGGAGCATTTCTGCCCCTCTCTGGAAGCCTTGGTATGTGTGACACACCTGAACTGAGTGTCCCTTAGCTCTTACAGCATGCACACATGTAACCAAAATGAACCTCTGGCTGTCAGTCAACTGTTGGCAGTGATAAAACAGTGGCAGAGAATAGTTTTAGACTGTAAAATACACAAAATGAAACACCAGACTGAATTCTCACTAAAATTTCAAACGCTGTTGAGCTTTGGGTTAGCTGCTGCTTCATGAGTGTTATCCACTGGGTTAGGATTATGTCCAGCATCTGAGTTAAGGCCCTGATTTAGCAAAGCATTTGTGCATATGCTTAAATCTGCCCTTATTCAGATAAGCACTGACACAAAAACCCTTGTGCCTTGTGATATAGGGACAAACCTCAACTGCAGCCTATAAATGTAGGTTTTGTAGCTGTCAAAACTACCCCTTTAATGTTTTTTTTCCTGGTAGCACAGTGGCTCTCCTGGATTAAATATTTAATTAATCTTTATCTAAAAGGTCCTGAGAACAGTTCTGTAATACTAACAAATGTACAAAAATACCAGAACCAAAAGAAATCAAACTCATGGCTCAAAGCAAAACAAATATTGCTCAGAATACTTGTTTAGGTTAAAATTAGCTGTAAACTGTGCATTCTAGTAGCAAACAAAAACTTGTTGGCCTAGAAAAAAAATTAAAAACATTCAATGTCTATAGGATTGGCAGCACTAATATTACTTTACAATGTGGAGTAAGGATAAAAAACATCAGTGTAACGTTGCAAAATGATCCACCTAACCTAAGCTCATGTAAACAAGTACGCTTTGACAATGCTTGTACGTCTAGGCGTGATCCTGCATTGGAGCTGGATGGGTGGAGACCCAACAAGGGAGATGGGTGCTGTTCCAGTGTGGTTCCAGCTGCCCAGATCCCACTGCAGGAGGAGGCTCAAGGGTGTGAATCTGCAAACCTGTACTGGCATTACTAGTTCTACTCCTGGGAGCAGCCCATGGCAGGATTCAGTTCAGCAGGACTATACACATAAGTCAGGATTATTCACAAACATAAGGCATTGCAGAACTTGGCCCTAAAATTTCTATTTTCAGCAGAGAATCCATTATCCTTACACAAGGTCATATTTTAACATATCAAAAAGTGTCTAAAATAAGGGTCAGAGTCACTATATGTTATGCTGAGCAACACAGTTAAGATGCTGCATATTGGCTTCAGATATTGCAAACCATTTTTTGTTTTCATTAAAATCAAACCAACTATGAACCTTTCTGATAAGAATTAAATTAACTGTGAAAATTGAAAATGAACAGGCTCTGTTTTCAAGGTTAGAAGGAGACATTAACAGAAATGAGCAACTCCCACTGTAATGGTTTTCCAGTGCCTTCCCTTTGGACCAGTGAGCACTCTGAGACTGCAGTTGGTGGTGGCCTCCACTCTTGGCTTGTATCCTCCGTGACGTGGCTACTGCCGCTCTCCTTCCACCCGCTTTTTACGAACTGGACCAGGAAAACAAGGAAAGACCAACCATTATTGCCTTCCTGAGAGTCTAAGGACCTCCCTCACAGACACACTCCCTTCCCAGTAACGTGCACTGGAAGGAAGGAAGGAGCTTCTAAGAAACACTCAGCAGGATTTTGTCCACAAATACCATAATTAATAGATCTTAATGCCCAACAAAACAATTGTACCTGAACTGCATTTTCTATATCACAAGACTGTAGAGTTTTACCAAGTGTTCATATCACTACATTTTCTATAAAAATCTGAGCTAAAAAATCAGATTATGATCATTTTAGATGATGAATAAATCACCATTTCCAGTGCTTCCTTCCAATGGATCCACTTGGATTTTTGTAACAGTTTTATTGTTCTTTTAAAGAGCACTGTGTTCCAGCTAAATTGATACTGGTCTGCTCTAGTCTGCATGGCAGCACTCTGGATTATTTAAGATTTATGCATCAAAAATTAATAACTTCTGTAATTGCACAGTGTGTACTATAGGTAAGCAATAACCATATCCTTTTAGAAAATAATCTGAAGTACTCTTAAGTAATGATATCAGTGAATACTGGCAACAAGGAAAATATCATATTGGACCTTAAATTGTCCATTTAAACTTCACAGGATCTGATTGCATCAAAGATCTGAGAGTAAGTTAATTTACTATGGATTTTCACTGGAAACCACATAGGCTGAAGCTGTCATTTAGCAAATCAGAGTGAAAAGCTTTGCGTTATGGGCAGGACAAGCAGCTTTGACAAGCAGCCCCATGTGAATTTTTACCGCACCTCGGATACGTTACACCTGGAATAGAGCAGCTCTAGTTGAGCAGTATTTGCTACTTCGTACTCTAATAAAACACACCAAGTGTTTTCTGACTTGGCCAGATAAGATGAGTGAGGTTCTCCTGTTTGTGTGGTACAAAATTCAGTGTCAGGTCAAACTGTCCTGTCCTGTTTCTCATATCAAATGGCTGAAGTACAGAACAAAGCAGGAAAAGTAGATGAATGAACCATCTCCACTACAGAAAGTCAATAACAACAATATATTACTACAAACGTACCACTACTTTACTGTCAGGAGTTTTATTTCACAGTGCTTTCTTGGCAAACAGACTGCATTATTCCAAAGCCTGCAGCATAACATCAGTGTCTGCTTTCAGTGTTTTGTGGCTTCATTTTATTTTATTGAATTCTTTAAGGAATTCTGTTCCACAAAATCTTGAACAAAGCCATACAATACAAACATGGGAAAAACAAGATTAGGATATAAGTCTAATGGCAACTAGTAAAATAGTGAGAAAAAAGAGTCTCTCATTTTAGGTGGGATGTTTCAAACACCATTCACTAAATAGTTTCAGGACCGATAGTATATAATTGGAATGCTTAGGTGCTGCTAAAAATTAAAACTGCAAAAACCCAAAAGTATGTGTGAAAGAAATAGGTTTTAGCTCAGCTGTTATTGTAGTTCCCACAAAGAGAAACCCAAGCGGAAGCCTGCAGAGGCATCATGGTTTAACATCCCAGTCTGAAGTAGAATTGATTAAAAACACATAATTTAATTTTTTTTCCTCCTTCTTACTGTAAACTACTTTTGCCTAGTCATCTCCTCACTCTGTGTACTGAGCAGGCAGGGCAGAGCGTGTCATGCTCAGGTAGAACTTGCAAAGCTTTATTGTCTTTGCCTGTACTTGGTCACAAAGGCAGGAGAGTCTGTTTTGTTCCCTTGGTTGGGCACACTTGGCCAGTCATGGACAGGGCAACGAAGCCAGGACTTCTGTGTCCACTGAACAAACAGGTTGGGTTTGGCTCTTCACTTATGGGCCAGAACAGCTGATAGGGCAGCTGGAAATCCAGCATGTTCCATGGAAAAGGCTGAAGTAACTCCTCTTCCCAGAAGAAGCAGGAGAAGGAGAGCAGTGGCTCCTAATCACAGCAAGATCTTTGCTGTTGCCTGTCTGGAGTCCCTGGGGCTGTGCATCCCCCCCTCACACAGAGCAGCTTGAATGTTCCACAGTCAAAATTCAATCATCTTATGTCCAGACATGAAAAGTTGTGTCTGGGAAGGTCAGGGCTTGGCTCACATAAATAAAGGATGAATAAATGTAGTAGCATCTTACCCAGGTCGTTGTTTTTAGTGATAGCTGCTGCTACCCTGGTTCTTGGACCTTGCTTTGTGAACTGGTATCCAAACTTGAGAATCCTTGAGTTCTCCTCCAGCATCTTGGCAATCTCCATCTCTACAGCTGTCCCGAGCTGCTGCCTCTGTTGGCAATGTGGTGAAATGTCCCCAAAAGAAAAAGAAAATATTTGTTTTCATATGAGAGAAAAAGGGATAGTATTTCAACACTGGGCTGCAAACTACAAAGAGAATCCCATCCCTGGAGATTTCCCTCTGGGTTTTATATTTGGCTTTGGCTATTTTTATTTAGAAGTTTTCCACTGTTTGGTTGCACAGGCATGGGACATCAGCTGCAGAATAACTGAGCCACAGAGGCTGTCTGGACTTTGCCAGAGTCCCCTAGGAGAATCCTCAGGGAATTCATATAAAAGGGAGACAAAAGTAGACTTCCACAGTGGTCTCTCTTTACCTGGTTGTCAATTTTAATCTCTGTTAGGGATTCATTCTTTTTCAGTGCTTCAATCAGTGCCAAAATCCCTGTTCCAGTGATGAAGTTGGATTCTACATTCAGACTCTTCAGTGTTTTGTTCACTTTCAACATATCTGCAAATGCCTGAGGGGTCAAAAAGCGGGAGCATGAAATAACACCTGGAGAGTTTCAGGGAATAACAGGGAATTTGCAAAACATAGCTTAGTACCAACAAGAAATAAACCATAAATATGCTTAGAAGAACATAGAGGTAGATCAGAAGAGATTACACTTTCACTTTGCATAGTCACAAGAGAAAATGAAAAATGCATCCTAAAGCAGATGTGGACCTACTCAAAATTTGTTGTGTTTTTTTTCCAAGCACTGTTTACACTTACAATAGCTACAGGGTCATTGCTTCGAGTAGCTGCAAGGCTGAATGTCTTCACATGTGTGTTGCTTTCCAGAGCTTTTGCAAATTCTTTCAGTGTTGGAATAGGAATATTCTACAACAAGAAGACAAACGCAGTATTTAGAAAAGCCAGTCACACTGCTAGACACTGATTTTAATTACTATCAAACCGATTGACTAATGACCGCAGTGTATGCAATTTAAACATCCCTGACGCTTTTAAGAGTATCTCCAAATGCACAAGACCTCCTCTGCACACAGTGGCCCCCAGAGCCTCATGGCTGCCTGTGCTGGGCTGTGATGTCAGTGCTGCCTGTAACTGGGTCAGGCCAACACAAGCACGTGACCATCTCTGAGCTACTTTCCTATTTTGCTGCTGGTTGTTCAGGCTCCACGTGCCAGCTCCTCCTCGATTTGCACGTGTGGGCTAATTGAATTTGGCCAGTGATGATTAACAGCGCCCATGAGATCTCTTGCTTTACAATCTGCTAAAGGAAGGTAGCCAAAGGGAGTCACCCCTTGGGCTTTTAATTGGCATTTAATTCAATATCAGGAATTGATGACCTTGGAGCCTCTACAACAGTCCTTTCCACATCCCTTCACTGGGTGTCCTGCTTTTTCTGAATAGTAAAGAGAGACAAATTTTGAAGATAAAAGGCAAGGGCTGTAGAAATATTTTAATAAATCCTCCTATGATGACATAAATGAAACCACAGCATCTACCTTTATGTTGTTGAGATTGATTTCTGTGAGACTAGGATCATTTGCTTTTATCCTTTGTAGACTTGCTTCCACATTGGTTGGATTAGGTGGCTCCTCAAAGATGGGCTTGACCTTTTCACCCTTCACCACATCTGCAACACAAGATCTCATGAAATGTTGACCGAGGAACAAGCATCATCAGCATCAGTCTGGCTTCTCAGTTCCCATTTAGGTTTGTACTGCAGCAGTCCAGGAAGGGTTTATAAGGATCCCAAAACTTGCAAGCAGGAGTATCAGCCTCATTATCCCTGCCATGCCCTTTGCACCTTCTGTGGCCCCAGAACCTGTCACTGGAGGCTGTGGTCACAGGCTGGGCAGTATCATCATGGGCAAATTCTTCCTTTATGTACAGAAGTCCCTGTAAAATTAATTTGAGCCAAAGCAGCTTTAAAGACTATTGTATAGGGTGTAATATACTGCAAGGGCTGCTTTGTGCTTTGTCTTATGTCTGTAACAAAAGGTGTGCTCAGAACTTGCCCATGACATCAGTAAGAAAATGTCCCTGCACCTATGAATAGACTGTGCTAACGTGAAGCAACATGGTCAGGAGGCCCCTCAGTTTCCTTCTCTCAGCTGATACTATCAGCCTTACTATAAATTCAATTAGCTCTTGTAAAATTGCAACATCTGCACTTTCTAAATAATAAAACTATCAAAGCATGAAAAAGCAAGTCCATCTGCCAGCACCAAGATTTATGAAATCTTTGAGTGTTCATGCTCAGAGAACTCTGGTATTTAATGCTGGAAGCTACAACTTATAAATATTCCCAGAGATGCATAAAAATCATAGCTTAGAACTCAATTAGTACTTCTAATTCCCACGCATGTAGTCATGGAGATTAATTTATAAACCTTGACCACCCAAGCCACCAGAGGCAAGAAAGGAATATATTGCTGACCACAAGTATGTTTAAACCCTTGTGTTTTATGCTGCAGACAGGGGGAGATTTTGGAGACTTGTTTCAAGTCTCAGGGTACTGTGCATTGCTGTTCAGTGCTATGGGTAAAGTTCATGCCAAGTCATGGGCCAAAAAAACCCCCACATCTTTTTTTAGAACTCATACTCTTAGTGGAGATGGTCATACAGAATCCTTGAGCTGCTCCCTTTGACACCAAACTTTGTTTTTACTAGTCCCCTGAGAGATTTCACATATCCCTGAATCATACTCCAGCCCTCCTAGGGAGCAGGGAATTGAAAACTACAGGTAAAACACATATAGAGAATTCACCTTGCATGCAAGGACAGAAAGGAAACAAAAAAAAAAAAAGCAAAACTTTTTTTGCACTTGTGGCAACACCTTGTCAAACTGGGAGCTGGGGAGAGAAATGCACCCTGTCCTCATGTTAAACATCACAGTGTACTCAGTCTAGAGTTACGAGTAATTTTCATTTTCTACTTCGTGCTGTTTCCCATGAGTTTTTCTTGTTTCTTTAATCATGTGCTGTTTTGCCACACTGATGGGCAACTTTTGAGATGACTCCCTCACTCCCCAAGTGAAATGAAGCATTTCACTTGGCTGAGGAAAGGTATTGCTTTTGGATCAAGGAATACAGGGATGTGACGGTGGTTTCCTGGTTCTGAAGTCTGTGATTGGAGCATAGTTTAGCTGACTCACATAGCTGACTTTTTGACTCAGTACAACAAAAATATTCTCAAATCTATGAGGATTAGTAATGCATGCAGTTGCCTGTTATGAGAGAGATGGCAGCTCACACAGGGCCCCGCTGGGGAGGCTTGCAGAGCAGCCTAATCCTGAGAAAAATGAAGTGACACAGTGTCCTGTCTACTTTCCCACCTCCCCTTTAGTAATGAAAGATGGAAATGAAAGTCCTTGGTAAAGAGAGCTGCTGTTCTCATGGCCTTAGAAGAAGTAAACATTTTTTTAGTACTGTTTCCCTAGAAAAGGACATTCCACAATTTTGTCTTAAAAAGCAAAGTTTAGCCTGTTCGATATCCCAGAGCTCAGAGGTGACAAGTTCTGGATCAAGGCTTGGCAGACCTCAAGAAAAACTTGGAATTCAGACGCACTCATTTCTCCCCCCATCCAGCCTCCTGTGGGGTTGTTGAGCTAAGATCTGATTCACCACAGGTCTGTTTATTTAGTGCAAACATTTCTGGATTTGTTTTTAGTAACTAAAGCTGTCTCTGTTGGGGGATTTCCTGGATGATTATGGTTCCCATGTACCTGAGGAGCCACAGAACAGGCACAGCCACAGGGCTAAGGTAGAGGTGGGAGATCAGAGAGAGCAGTCGGGGCAGGAGCACATCCATGCAGACTTTGCGCCCTGTGAATGCAGCTTGAGGTGACCTCGGTCACAGATGTGACTCTGCCAAGGATTCTGCCACATTTGAGCCCAGTGGTTGCAAGTCATTTTTCAGTTGTTTCATTTTAGGTATTCGAGGCAAGATGGCCTGGCCTGAGCTGTGGCCAACTCTTTGCTTCAGCTCCCTCTGTTTTCTGCCTGCTGCCTGAACTGAAGGGGAATGGAAACATATATGTCTTGACCTCTTAAATACTCTCATCCTTTCAAGCATCCTTTGTCTCTCATCTGCAGAGCCAGATGAAAACAAAGCTCCTTAAGAATGATCTATTTGTATATTACTGTTGTCATGATAAGGAATTTAAAGATTGTATTTACTTTTAAAAAGTTACCTCTCATGATTAATTAGATCAATTAAGGCTAGGCCCGGTTATATTACACTAAATTAGACCAACAGACCTGGCCCATAGGTGTAGAAGTCCCTAAAGATGACATGCAGCCCACAGGAGAAAATCTGCTTGCTTACTTCTTACGGTTCCTTTTCCATCTTTGCTGCGGGCTCCTGCTTCATTAAATTTTGGGTTGTTGACCATGTTGTGCACTCCAAGAACAGCTGAAATGTGTAAATACCAGAGACAAGATACAATGTTAATGGCAGGAACACAGACTTTAGGAAAATATCTGCTACAAATCGTGGTTTAGTTCCCCAAACAAAGCCCCCTTTATAAAATATTAACTGAGTCATGCCTGCTTGTAGGGAGAGTCTTTAGGAGTTTAAATTCTGGCGATACAGACATTCTCGATATATATTTTTGAACAACTAAGTCAATGTAGATGCACTTCACAGGAATGCCAGCTGGAAGGAACCACTGTGGGTCATCTTGTCCAGCCTCCCCCTCAGGCAGGAGTGTTGCCAACATTAATGAGGTCAGCCATGGCTTTGTCTGGCTGGATCCTGAAAACATCCAGGGATGGAAATCCCACAGTCTCTTTGGGTAACTTGTTTCAGGGCTACACTTCTAATCATTTTTCTTCCCTAACATACAACCCACAGGAACAGCAGGGACTTGAGAGGTGATCATGAGACACTCCTGGTGGCAGGCTGGGCAGAGAAGAACTGGATGTGTGAGAGCATCACATCTGTGCATTGTCTAACCTGCAAGGTCATACAGCTCAGTATCTGAAGCGCTGGCCAGGGCCTCTTCTAGTTCTGGATCCAGGGTTACTTTCTCTTCTGTACGGGTTTCTACAGGCTTTTCTTTAGGGATAAATATTTTTCCTGAGAGAAGAAAAGAACCAGAGTGAGTAATGAATTATTGGAACAACTCCTCTGCCTCCTGGCAGGGATGGGAATAGGTCTGTGACAGTGGAACTGCTTGAAAATATTATCAAATGCATGTTTTTATCTTTCTTACTTGGTGCTATCCTCCACACCACGATCTTAATAAGTCTAAAAATAAAGGGTGCAGACTTCTGCTCTATGTTGGTGATTGTTATTTTAGGGAATTTGCTCTAAGGAGCAATCACAGCTGGGATTTTTCTGAAGGTCCTGTGGCCTTAAATAGACAGAATCAAGTCTACACAAAAAGCTTGCAGAAATTTTATCCTGAGATTTAAATTAGGCACTAGAAGCAGTTAAAACCATCCCACTGCAAGAACCTTTCAGTTCATGAACTTCCATATATGATCCTGAAAGCTCAGCAAACCTGTTCTCTTCCAGTTTCATTCCCAGCATCTCCACAGTATTTCCCCTCCGTGTCTCCTGATGATCATTCACATGAATATCCTTATTCTGCTCATCTATGCAGGTCTGAAAAGTCTGAAGGGAACTACGTGTTGCCTAAGAAAGACTCCTGACCTATTTGTCTCTCCTGATATACTGCTGATACATTGGGGTTAGCAGGTGCGTGTTTCCATAAGATATTCTCCCAAGACTGAGATTATCTGAAATAAGGAAACTGTAGGATAAATCCAGGAACAACACAACAAGGCCCACTACTCCTTCAGCCCACTGTGATAGTTAACCTCAGTAGTGTGATGATGTAACTACAAACATCTGGAGTGAGGCCTTTTAAATCAGGGCTCGAGCTGCACTTCAGTCACCAGCACTGCTGGGGCTCTTCCCCCACTCAGCAGTTCCTGTGCCAAACCCCTGCAGTCAGCAATGCATTGGATGGTGCCTCATGCAACAGGCAATGTCACTGCTCTGGTAATTCTCTGAATTCCCATGGTCTACTGTCCAGTGTGGAGTACTTCCCCTCACCTTGACCCTGACAACCCCTTCTCAAGCAGGCTTTAATCAATCCTGCTGTAATGAAGCTGTGATGATCTTTGGATGCAGGTGGATTCGGCCCATTGGCAATTTCAAATTGTCTTTTTGTGTAGCTTTGTACACTCTAGATGTAATACTTGAAACATGTCCTGTGACTTTCTGAAATGTCTCTAAACCAGTTTGTTACCATTAATAAATGTAATTCTTGTATTTAGTGTTGAATTACAGATGCTTTGCCTCTGTTTTTTCAGCACTGTCATCCTTTTGTGGCTTAATTTTTCCCCATTATGGTCCAAAGTATCATTTTCATGTAATACCCAATTCAATTATCTCTTTCATACAAGTTTGTCTACAGCCATTTCCGTACTGTCAGCTTCCATGACTGAGGTCACTGAGTAAGTTCAGAAAAAAATTTTGATGGAAATTTCTGAAACTCTGGCAAAGTTTGCTGATGCCGGATTCAAATTATTTACCTTACAGACATTTCTACCAAGGCTAAATAATTTCAGAGTACAAAACTGGACAAAAGGTTATGTAGAAAGACAAAACAGTATCATGATTTCTTTTTCATGCAATATTTTATGTAATTTTTTAAGAAAAGGCTTCAAGAAGATAAAAGCCTTAGTGAGCCAAAGGTAAGAACCATTTTAACTTTCACCATGCATTGGATGACAGGAATCAAGGACAGCCATCCCAGACACATCAATCAGAAGTCAAGTGGAAATATGGGATGAGAAATACTCTGCAAAGGTAGATTAGTTGTGCTCTCCAGTTTTCATAGCAGCACAGGAGCTAAGATTTCTGACTCTCTCTGTGTTATCACCTAATCTGAAGTGTTGGATGGCAGCTTTCAGACACCACTGACCAAGACTTAACTTGATGCCAGCTTGATGTAAGGAAAAAAATATTACTGTGTTGGAAGGTAGAAGACCAAAATCAATCAGACTCTCCAAGTAAAAAATCAGTAGTGAGGAGTACTGCCTATAAAGTGTTTTCCTTTCAGAACACTGGTGGTTCCACATGAGCTTCGAGCAATCAGTAGGTTGGTTGAGATTTTGAGGGAATCCTACTGATCTTTACCCTGAGTGATATTACTATTCTGTAAAAACTGTCTCCACAGTCACAGCTTGCACAAAACATCTCCACCAGGCAGTAAGTGATCCTTCACAGACCCAAACCCCAGTCACACTTCTAACAAATACTGATGGAAGTCGGTACTTTCACACAGAGCATCGTAAAGGGGACACAGGACCCTGAGTCTGGTGTAAACTGGACACAACATGTAGTGTAGTTGGTCTTTCTCTGTGAACTTTGGATGTGTGAGAGCCAAGTATCTTGCACAGCAAGAAATCAAGGGGTAATGGAAACCAGTACAGGCTCATACTTCTGTACAGTTCACATATATAGGAATACAATTTTAAACATTTGTTTCAGGCATATGTAATTTTTGGATGACAGCCCAAACCTTCCTTTTTAAATGTGTGTATGATTCCCAATGATAGTTTCATTTAAAGCATTCTTGGCAAATGTTTTAGAAAAAAAAAATCTATTATTGGTTATGTGAAATATTTAAAGGGGCAAGGTCATGTCAAAGATGGTAATATATATCTCTAATATATGTGGGCCTTGCTGGCATCCAGTGGTGTTTTAAAAATATTCTTTTTACTGCTATCTAGATAAGAACATTCCACTGTGAAGAGATGCTGTAGCATAGCAGAGGGAGGTTAGAAAAACTAGTGCATTTAACATGTTATCAGGAATTTATTACCTGTCCACCAACTGCAAAACCACATGTCTGTGTTTATACACAGCTGTCAACCAGTTTTCCTTCATTATTTAAGGACAGAGCTTAAAGATTCAGGAGGTGTCTCCTAGTCCTACATCCATACATTGTAAATTCATTATCCAGTGCCACCATGGAATTCACTTGCAAAATAATATGTGGATTGTGGCTTCCTTGTTTCAATGGTCCAACTTAAAATTTATTATTTGGAAGAAGCCTTGGAAGAATAGTGACGTTTTATTATGTTAAAATTAGATTTATGAAGAAAGGCTGCTGCTCTTTACAGTCACACTGTATTTTAGTGTTCTATGTGCTATAATTAATGTTGGCTGTGTTACATTTTGCCCCCAGAATATGCTAATGTTCTGTGCTAAGTCTTAATAGTAATTGCTTAACTTTCTACCAAAAAACCACTGTGACAAAAGTTCTGTTTATACATAACTTGAGTTACATTGGTGTTAACAACACAAGTATAACCACACTAATGTACAAAAATAATATATTCTTTAACTGAAAAACAAAGTTCAATTCCAGTAAAACAATACTAAGTATTAGAATACATTTTTATTTTTCCATAGAAACCCAAAATGTGTGGAATCCAAAGTACCTTCTTTCAACATGCAATTCTCCCCTTCTTTCTGTCAAACTGGGATAAGTGTCTGTGGTGATCTGGATGACGACTGAGGCAGCTTATTATAACCCAGGAACTTTCTGACTGTGAGTGCAGTGAGCAGAGATTTGTCCTGACTCAATTTAACAACAGATTTATTCATTTTCATGCACTGCAAAACCTCTGTTCAAATTGAAATATGATACTGTCCATGTTTTACTCAAAAGAGGCTAAATGGAAAAAAAAATCCATTGAAAACCAGAGGGAGAAGGATTCAGTGAAAAGGAATGCAGAGACACATAGAAATGTGGAAGAAGGTAAAAGGAAAACAAACTCTCTATAAAAAAAAAGAAATACACTGGGTACAGTCATAAACCACAGATGTAATTTTGGCACTTGGTTCAGCAATGTCTGTTTTCCTGTATTGTGCAAATGCCCCCATTGAAGCAATGTCAAGGTAAGGCAACAAAATGAGATGTATCCCTAACTTCACCTCTTCGATCAGTAATAGTTATCTGCATAACCACACATGCACATCTATAGGAAGATCTATTAACTGACGAAGGAATTACATCAAGTGTATTTTCCTGAAGTAAGTTTTTTTGCTTATTGTTACATAAGAAGGGGGAAAAAAGGAATTTGAACAGTGTAACTGGTAGGATTTTACTAGCCAGTCCAGTCTAAAAAATGTTTTGAGGGCTTCACATTCATTTGTAGTTTACAGCATTTGGAACATCATTTTTGGTGTGTCTTCTCTATTCCTTTCTTCTTTTGTCATTAGACTTATATGAAAAAATATAAACTGCCACCATTTTTATTTAGTAGAAATACTTACTATCTATTCCCACCTTGTACAAGCCATTACTGTACAAGCCAAAACTCGATAAAGGACAGAGCAATGGGAAATAAGCCCATTGCATTAGCTGTAAAAATGTCCTTTTAAAATCAATTTTTTTTAATGATACCTACTTAATTTTATAATACAAACATATTTTCTGCCACAACTGTAAAACATTTATGTACTTTATTTTCCTATAAACTGTAGTTCAGATTATTGTACTTTCAAGAAAATATCTGGTTCCACTTATTACTTCTCAATGAATCACTGACTGCAGTGAGTGCCTGTTTATTCTCAATTACAGAATGCTAGACTGACCTTGGAAGCGAAATTCAGTAATCTTGGAAATCTGCCTTGCATAAATCTGATTCACTTTTTCCATTTTGCACTATTATTTTCTGTTGAGGCTTACTTAAACTTTTCCCTACAAATAATCTACAAAAATGGAGGTAAATTAGTTCTTATCATGAATAAATTTATATAGTGAAGAAGAAAAAAGGCCAAGTTCAAATAAGAGTGAAGCTGAAAATTAGTAGTAATTGTTGCTGTTTTGTTACTCTTGGATTACTGTCAGCATATTCTATGCCTTAAAAATTAGAATAATGGAATAGGAAGGTTGCAAAGATAAGCTTTCCAAAGTTATTAAATCTACTGTGCATAAACACAAAAAGGGAAGTTAAATTGCACCAGCATCTTTGCCTTTGATCAGCATGCTGTGATTCTGCCACAGTAGCAATACCCTTTAAAGAATTCTCCTGAGGAGAGTGGTCTCTAAAATAAAAATAAACAGAAGCCAACCTATCTTTTCTACAACAGAAGGAAGCCCAGAATTTGCTCAGACCCTCACGTGGATTATCACAACAGCTCGGATGCAGTCCTACAGCAGTCCTCTGGATCCCCACCTGGATTTCCCATGTCACCAAGAGAGCAGAAAGCTCTTATGTCTGATGGGGAATGGTGGCAGAGCAGGAAGAGTCAAACTGTGCCACTGTGCTTCAGGTTGTCCTGGACACCAAAAAGCCTTGAAACTTGGGCAGAGCCAGATTCCACACAATGGTTATATTCCTCTCTGGCTTCTTTTCTCCCATCCCACATATTCTTCTGTTCTTTTCCTTTCCTCATTGCTCCCTGTGCCTTCCCCACCCTTGGTGTCTTCTGGTTTTACACATCTTTGAATCCTGACCCTTCCCACCACCTCCTTTCCCTCTGCCCTCTTTTCCTTATCACTGCTCTCTTCTACAGTTCCTTTCTCCTGAGCTGCCACATCAAGTCCTTCCTCAAAAGCCCCCTCCACCTCTCTGCATCAGCCTCTCTGCTGGCTGTTTACTCTCTTTTTCTCCTTCACAGAGTGAGGGGAGCACTGTCAGAGCAGGAGGGAGTCTCCCTGCCCTTGGTCCTGGTGTGACAGTGGCCTCTCAGATGAGCAATTTGGAAGAACATCCTGCACAGCCCAGCACCCTCTGAGCAGCCACACCAGGCCTCCCTGGGCACTGCTGGGCTGTCACATGTGCTGTCTGCACAGCTCTGAGGACAAGACTAACACACTGCAGGGGGAATATTTGGAGAACACCATAACAAGCTGGATGTACAAGAAAGCACAACATTTTGAAGATGCTAAACTTGAGTGTATTTCCCTGGGGATTCCAAAGGGCACGCATTTCAAGTCCCCTCTTCAAAGCATGGAGACACTGCAGGTCATAGAAAACCAGCTGGAAAAATTTACTCTAGATGGATAAAACAATGTGTTTTCTCCTAATCTTGTTCTTGGAAACAGCTTGGAAACAGTCCTTTTTGCTGACACTTTCCAAAAATTCAACTCGAGGCAGCCTCTCAGCATGGGAAATTTCAGTGTGAACTGTGCAAGTCTGGCAAAGTCATGAGCAACTAAAACAGTCTTACAAAAGCAAGCAGTGAAAGGCACTGGCTAGAGGCATTACTGTCAGCAACTGCAACACTTTCACTGCCTTAAGAGACAAACATCAGTTCTAAATTTAGGTCCTAAAGAACAAGAAGAAGGTGGCAAAAATTTAAGCAAACCCTTTCAGCTTTAGGAGTGAAAAGACTGCCGGGGCAATCCAAGAAAGATGCCATGTCTCTATACTAAACCCTAACCTTTGAAAAAAGTCTGTTAGAGACACTGGAATTGGAACTCATTAGCATCTACTCTAATACTCTGGCCTGAAAATGTATTATTACTAGTGCTGTATATTGATACTCTGCTTGGCACAGCACCATATGCAAGATAGATGGTCTCTGAAAACCAGGGTTTGGCCAAAAGTTCTCTGGTTTAATGATCCTTATTTTCTTCCTTTTCCCTATTATCAGTTGGCTGAAAATGCTAGTATTTAATCATATACAAGCATGTTCCACTTCCCTTTCCAGCCACAAATAATAATAGCCCAATCCACTGGAGTTTTTCCATGACTTTGATGAGAACTGGATCAGATCCAAAATGAAATGGCTTGGCAAGGAGCGGAAGACCTTGAAGAAAACAGGGACAGTAGTGAAGGGTTGAAACAACAATCCTTATAGCAACTTTTCACATCTAATGATATATCACAACAGAGGAACATTTTTTAATTATGTTTCATTAATATCATGTAGTTAAGAGAACCCCTGCAACAAAGCAGAAACAGAGATGTTGTTCCCAGTTGATGTTTGTATTACAGTAGTACTCAGCTCTTAACTGAGGTCAGATGTACACGCTGCATTCCATGAGAGAAAACATGCTGCACTGGCTGTGCTCTTGAATATTTTGTGCCTGCACTGCCCCTTACTTTCTCCACCTTTTCCTTTTATTCCTGGACCATTCATGAACTTGAAAATGATAGAGAAAGAGCTTCACAGGGATGGAAGTGATGGGAGTCTGATAACCAGCTGATCCAGTTGCATGTGTTAAGTGCAGTGGGTCAGCCTAAATAACTTCTGTAGATCATCAGGTTCTATGTAGGGAATTCTAGAATATCTATCCTAAGTAGGAGCCAATCCAGAAATACACAAAATGAGCACTGACAAGCTGCCCATCGCTGTGGCCCCAGTTATCAGCCCTAACCCCCTGTAAGGCCACTGCTCACTAATAACAAACAGCTGCATTGCACAACAGTTCCTGAAAGCCACCAGATCATTTCATACCACAGTGGGAGCAAACACTCGCTGTGGGGACACTCAGATGAAGTCCCCAGCCCAGCCTTGTGTTGGGGAGGATGTGGGGAAAGCCATCTGAAAACATTTCTCCCTGGCCAGTTCGGGTGTGCGCCTGTGACCATTCTGGCCCTGGATCAGGCAAAACTTGGGTTTCCATTGAAATTTGAGAACTATCCCACACAGGCTGAAAGCCTTTCTGTACAGTAATTAATGAAGGACGTTACCCAGCTGCAATATGGCAGAGCGCCAAAACCCTAATGCATGCCAGACGTTCGATTGTTTCTTCCAAACATTTCCAACCTCTTGAAACCACAATTACAATCAAGAACAAGGCAATTCTCTGCATAATCAGCCCCTCCATCTTGGGCTCATATTTAATACTTCCTGTCTTTTAACCACTCTGGATATCCCTGTCAGCTCTGGAATTTGTTTTGGCTTGTTTTCTAGGACAATCAAAACCTTATTGTTGTTCAGCCTATAGAGACCAACATAGGCAACTGAATTTTGTCCTTCAGCAGCTGCTTCATATTGCTTTTTGGTCAAGAAATCTCTAATAAAACACTAATAGCAACAGAAAAAAATAGAGATAGACACAAGAGATAAAAAATAATGATGTATCACAGACTATTCTGGAAGGAGGATATTCTAAATGCCCCCTTCTTTCTGGCTCATCACTGGATTTTCAAGACAACTCAAAGTTTCAACTTTGCATGATAACTGTAGGAACTGTAGGATACTGCATCATAACTGTAAGAACTGGTAGAAATGTCACTTCACAGAAGCATCCCAGTTCTGTAATTTGAAAAACTAAATGATTTCCCAGTGACAGACAAGCATCATAGTACAAAACACTGAGAAAAGCTTAAACAACACTTGACATATTCTCATCCTACTGACACACAAATATGCTCAGGTGGTAAATAGGGACAAATGATACACAACATCTCCCATTTCTAATTAGACACAACTGGATGCATTTTTGAGCTGCTCAAGAATTTAATTTTTAACTGCAGAAATAGTATCAAATTAATTTGGGGCTATCTGCAGTATGGCTACATTACACTGCTTCTATAGTATAAAGAAATCATTTAACAGGCATCTATATAATATAATAATATAAATATTTCTGAATCTGTAAATATACCTTAGAGACCATCAACATGCAGAAGGTGAGGAACAAGATTTTCCTCAGGAGAGATCCTTCTTTAGATTCTTTTGAGGACACATTTCAGAAATTTAAATTATTTATCCTGATCTAATTACCGAGCTTTGGAAGAATACTAATTATTTTCTAATTAAAGTGACTTTCAATCTTGCATGTAGTATCATATCTTGAAAATGTCTTTGCAGGACTGCTTTGTTTCCTCACACGGAAAATATCTCCTTATAAATGTAAATCAAGTAATTAATATTTTAATACAGCCGTTCTGTTGTTATTTTTTTTCAATTGAGAATGTCAAAAGAAGGAAGACTGCAGTTACAAGCATGGATTCCAAGATCCAGAGACAGCCACACAGGGATCTTGTGCAACATTCATCACGCTTCACCAGATTCAACCAATGCACAGGATCGGCATACAATCCACAGGAAGATTTCAGTACATTTGGCAGATGGAGATTTCAGTTATATGTTTAATAAGGCTCAGATTCTGCATGAAATCTTTGCAGTGCAGAGCAAGGGGGAAGGAGAACAAGTAAAGGAGGGCATGAAGCCCAAATGCTGGAAGTCTGGTGGTGTTCCTGTAGGATGTGCCCTGCCAAGCAAGACAGGGGCAGCAGGAGATAAACTCAAATACCAGTACAGGATATGTCAAGGTCAGAATAAACAGCTTTTTTCTCAAAGCCAGTTGTTTCCCTTAAAGCAGCACAAAAATGACACTGTGCAGTCCATCAATTCTCAATTGTCAAGGTAAGGAACCTCATCAGATCTCAGATTACTTCAGTTATTTCTAACTAACAAAGGTGTTTTCATGGCATTTGGCCTCTGACTTCAAAGGAAATGTAGTATAATTCTTTGTGTTTAGATTATAATTGTAAAATTACTCTAGAAATCACATACTCATTTGACTTAATCTGCTAAAGATAATTCTGAGGATTTTGTCAGAAATTTGTATTGTACCAGGAACAGAAGAAATTAGGGAAATAATTCCTTTAGCCTAAAGTTCTGTCATAACCTCATAATTGTGATAATTCTTGAAAGTGTAATTTTGAAGTAAATGAACACAGTGAATCAAAAGCCAAATTAAGAATAGTTTAAAATGCTAGCAGAGCTGTGTTGAGGGAAAAGTGAAATGTGTGGTTGGTTGTGTTTGCAAAGCAGTGGTATTTCCACACCAGAGACACCAGGAATTAATAAGCCACACTAATAAGCACCTTAAGGGCATCTGGAACCAAATGTAGGAATAATACTGCTTCAGCTTCGTCAAAAGAAAACTGAAATGGAATAAACAGGCCAGTACACACAGTAGCACTGTCAGGGACAATAAAGGGACTCATTTTGTAGGGATCAAGTGCCAGTCCTATGAGCGTATTTAATTCCATACACTCCTGGTTTTTGTGTACTTGCAGAGACCTGTAAGTGGTGAGTTGTAGTGCCTTGACACGGTGGTGTGTAGGGGACTGGAAACAATTGGTAATAAGTCCCTACTACAATAAACCACTTCCCTTTCTGCAGAGGACGTGCTTGACCACTCCTGCTACTGGCAAATCTCTGCAGTGTCACTGCATTCAGTGGGCACAGAATCAGCTCCGTGAAGGGCAGTGCACAGACACTGTGATAGAGGAAAAAGTAGCTTAGAGAATCTGCTGCATGGTAAAATAACACACTGATCAGTTCTAGCTGAAAAATATCTCCTTTGTCTAAAATCATTGTTTCAAAGACTGAGAACACAATGTAATGAGAGTAACAACTCCTGGCCCATAAAGTGTTATGTAAATAACATTTTACATCTTTGGTAATGGTACACAAAGTAAAAAATGCTGTCCTTGACTTTCCTGAAATATCTGCAGATAAATACTAAGATATTAAGAAGAAGCCATTGAAATAATAGCAAATCCATTACAGGGCCAGAAATGGACTCAGATATAGGAAGTTCCTTCTTGAATGAAGGGGTGGCCTGAGGTAGGCAATTTTATCCACTTTTTATAAATGAAGGAAAGGAGGTAGTGTGGCTAAAGGAATATTGTTTGCTAAAAAACATGACTCTTCCTACTCTAAGGTTACCCTACCAAAGTTTGAATGATTCAAATTAGGTTTTCCTGTTTTCCCCTTTTTTCCCTGTAGCTGTAGGACAAGGGTAGCAGGGAAACTGTCTGCATGAATAGCATTGCCAGATGTGCTAGTAAACAAGTGGAAAAATACTTATTTTGTGTAGCTTTATTCCCTGAGCTGTTACTTACCGTAACTGTAGGCAGGACTTAGTCAGAAAGGCATTTTTATGTTTCCTCCTGAATGCCTCCCCCTCTGCACTTCCCTTGCACGGCCTAATGGTTAACATGGGACTGGTCCCTGTGAGGTTGGTGAGGGCACCTTTGTCCACGCTTAAGTGCACACACAGGGGTTTGCTGCTGGCTGAGCCCTTTGCTGGACTGGTGCCTGTGTGTTCCCATAGCCACTGACAAGCCATCAACCCTGCCATTGTAACTCCGGATCAGTCAGACAGACCCTGTGCAGCAAATGAAACCACCCCTTCACCTGCTGCCACAACAGCTCAAGGTCTGACTCCTGCACAGTAGCAGTGTTCCCCTCTTCTGTCCCAGCGTATTCCACAAGAAAGCCAGGCACCAGACAGTCCATCACTCAACACTGACATGGACAGTACCTTTCTTTTCCCCCGTAAATGGCACAAAGTCTTCTCTGTCTTTGTGCTCCAGCGCTTGCTTCTCCAAGTACAAGAGCAGGCGTTCCCTGTCGAAAGGGCCCGTGGCGGCTTTAGTGGTCTGGTCCTTCTGCCGAAATCCTGCTGGAAGCAAGGCATTCTGTGGAAGACAGGGAGGCAGTTTCATACAGTGCTCCAAATTTCATCTCAGTGTTGTTGGTTTTTATGTGCCATCATTCTTTGCATAATGCTCTTTGGTGACAGCAATAACACACCTTACCTAAATGTAACCATGAAAACCCGTATATTGTTCACACTTCTTGATTTACCACCTATTAATATTTTTATTAACCATATTTACAATCACAGCACCAAAGAACTAAGTAGGATCAGAGTCCTTTGTGTTACACATATTATGACCACAGGGCTTGCAGTCCAGGTAAATCTTTTACGCATTTCTTTCTATTCATTTGCTCTTTTTCCTCACCATTTTTTGTCTGTCTCATAAAAAACAAAATTCCTTTCATTCTAATGCAGATGTCTCCTGGACTTCAGACATGAATGGCATGCACAGAAAGAGACTGGTGAATGATGTGGACTTCAGCTATTTAGACTCTGAGGAAGCAAGCAGAGAAGTTCCACTCTCAATATGTAGCATTGTGACCCTGTGATTGCATCTCCATCCCATAACATAAGAAGATGCGTAAGGCTCCCATGTTTTAGTCCAGGAAATCCACATGTCAGTCCAGGAAATCCCAGAAAGGAATACAGGTGCGTGGACTTCGCAGTGCATGTGCAGTAAAGCCAATATGTTGAGGATAACCCAGAGTACTTCAGGAACTCTTCATCACTGACCAGAGCATGCACAGTAAATCTGATCCATGGCAAATATCCAGTGAATTCTGAGTGTATCCAGTGAACTCAAGTCACTAGACATTTTGCATGCACAAATGTGCCCAGAGTGCTACCAATTCACTGCACATATGCAGTGTGACTCCAAATGCACTATGGCCTGTTTAATTTCTTTGGTTGGTGTCCATTTTTTGATGTTTTTCTGTGTCACTATTTGAGATGCCAGATACTTGAAAATATCAGAAAATACCACTGTAGAAGTGACAGTAGTGAGGGAAGTGGCAACATGGAGGGAGAGAACAATAAAGTCCACCATTAATTTCCCAGTAAATTGGTGTTACAGAACTAGAAACTATAAATTGATTGTGTTTTTCCAAATTTATTTTGCCTCCAGATTGAACAGATTTTATCTGCCAGCTTACCTGCCAGTTTTCAAGCTCCTACATCAGTTCGAATGCTTTGGGGTAGGTACATTCAGAATTCCCAGCATGCTTGAGACTGTAACCTTATTATTGTAGGACCAAATGGTTCTCAGGTCAGATATCTTTAAATACTTTGTGAGGGTGTGTTCAAATATCCAAATTATCCTTACTCCCTAGAAAATGACAGTTCTGTAGCTGAATCTTACTTTTCTTAATCATGCCTAAATATGTTCACTTCAGCTAAAAATATCTGTGCTGAATGCCACAGTCAACAGATTTCAGAAGTTCAAAAGACTTGATCCTCACAAACATACGTTGTTTGTTTATTGCTGTGCTCAGAAACAGCAGCCATAAAAACCTTCTCATTGTGCTGCAGTGTACAAACACGATTAAAGATTCAGACTGCAGACAAGCTCATGCCTAAATAGACAAGAGACAGACAAAGGGTACAAAAGCAAGGAGCACATCACAGCAGGAATGCAACCGAAGCGTCCCTAGCTGAGCTATTCATACTTTAGGCTACACTGTAACAGAATACAAACAAAAAATGCTGCGGGATGTAACATTTATAACAGGGAACTCTTGAACCATGATCCCCCGGCCCCCATCACTAACCTCGGGATCAAGGTCATCGAGAACATGCTCTAGCTGTTTCAGTTCATCCTCTGAGAGTTTGCTGAGTATTTCATCTTCATTGATATTCTTGTACTTCTCCAGCTCTTTTCGGAAGGGCAGAGACATGGCTGCTGCTGCACTGCTCCACTGACGCTGCTTGTCAAGATTTCAACCATTCAGGAGTACTGAGCTTCTTGTGGCCTCACTTGCTGTTAACAATAAAGCATTATGAGTATCTCCATTTAGCTGAGAGTCCTAGAAAGCCCACGTGCTCAGAGTCACATTGACACTTTATTAATGAAAACAAAGCAGCAACATGTCCTGGCACAGCAGGGGGGGTGTGGGAAGTGCTGGGGCTGCCTGTGCAGCGGTAGCCATGGAATAGCAAGGATTGGGTGCAGCAGCAGAGAGAAGCTTCAAGACATGGATAAGAAAAAATATTAGGAATTTTCCTTTTCCATTGAAATTAATCTGTTTCATTTAATTTGATTGGAAACAGCAGTATTTGTTTGCTCTTTTGGCCAAAAGCAAAGTGGTAGAGTCACAGACAACAGTCCAGCACTGACAAACAAGGAACATAATGTTACCCACAGCATCTGGGATGACTTTTTGGCACATTCTGATTACTGAAACATCTTCAAACTGTGCTGGTTGTTAGTCTTATCTCAACATATTTGGTTACACTTATGAGCAAAATAATTCTTGGAGTGAGGACATGCTACTCATAGCTCAGAAGATTATCTGTACACCAGTCTGCTGCATGGGGCCCCTGCAGGTGTTCAAAACACAGCCATGAAAAAAATACGGGCTTAGTATTTCACAAACTCTTGGTTTTAAAACTTGAATGTGGTTCCTTATTAGATGACCCCAACTGATCAGGAACAAGAAGTTCTCATTTGCATGACCACAACAGTCATTGTCATATTATTTGTCATATGACAATACGACAAAGGACTCTCTGTCTTTACTTGCTTTTTTTCTTGTCCAGAACAAATTCTAGAACAGAATTAGCCTGTAAATGGACGGAGTGAAAGCGAATTCAGCTCTGATCAGAAACAGCATTATCTGGGGGCTTCAGTTGTGCTCCAGGCCCTCGAGTCTGCCCACTTTCCCACAGCAGCACCACCTCTCTCCAAATTACACAGCTCACTGTGCAGTTTTACAGCTGAGTTTTTGCATTCACGAATTTTGAAGTCCTGGTTGATAAGGAAACCAGCCAACTGGCACCTACAACTGGCTTATGTATCAACCCCAACTCTGATTTCCTCTGGCACGTCCTTAGTAGTCATAAGCTAAAAAAATCCATGTGAGTTCTATTACTTTTCATATAAGCTGGAAGCCTGATTTTTTTCTTTTATTCAAGATCCAAATTAAAATATTTCATTTACTTAGGAGTTTCACTATTAAAATACTAAATATTGAAACATATATAATTTTTCCATTTATCAAAAAGACTGAAAATCAGTAACCTACAGAAGAAGAAGAGAATAATTAGCGGAATTAAAAATTTGGAAAATCTGGAATTCTATGACTACTACAAGGCACAATAAGCCTTGACTTGAAACACTTAAACATCCTATTCCAAGACAAAGCTTTATTTCCCTAACACACACTCATTTTTTTCTTTATTACTTCTCTGTTTGGTGCTGCTGTTTTCCTGGCATGACATCATTAACAAACCATTCCAAATGTCAGGATAGAATTCAACCACCCTTTAAATTGTGAGTCTCTTTCAAGAAGATAGTTGGCATCTGATGTTTCACGAGGTTACAATAGGTGTGTAATTTTCTTATATAAAAATATCATCGTATGCAATGAGTGTGAGATATTTTCACAAAAAAAAGTCCAAAAGAGCTAATGTTTTTGTGTACTTGATTCTTAAAGAGAACACTAGTTCAATATGTTTAATCGATACAATTTGTTATCAAAATTACTTGTTAAATACTGAAAGCATTTTATTTAAATGTGATAAGTATATTTGTTTAAACTGTAAAAACTAACTGAGCTGCAGCACAACTTTCTGTACTAAGGCATCAGGTGCCTTCTCTAAGTTCCTTTGGATAAACTCATTACAAACATAACATTTCAGCTAGCAGCCATTAACTGAGCTGGATATTTTCTTTGAGGGGATTAGAGCTTTTTAAAACTATTTAACAGTTTCAATGGTTATTTTATTAGAGTTTAATCACATCCCCGGAAAAGACAGAAATATAATCCCAAGGTTGGGGTAATTAAATATTGTTGGAAAAGTAACTAGTGAGAGCATACAACAGTTTTCCTGGCGGAGGGTCAGCAGTTCTGCAGTGCAGGATGCCTGGTACCAGAACCTCTCCCTCGACTCTTCTCAGCACTGCACAATTCCCGTCAGGGAACACAGCCAGGAATTGTTTTTCTGGTATTAGCAAGGCTGTGTTTGTAACAGCTTTTGTTAAAAGGTTTGCCAAGCTGCATCCAGGTGCTAATGGGTAGGTACTGCAGAGTATGGTTTGTGTGTACCAGACCCTCTGATTTCTTTGTGAATTGCCTACGTGCTCAGCCATAAAGAGAAGATGTGACAGGATCTTTTCAACAGGTGACAGTTCCAATATTGATTGTAACTGTTTCCCTTTAGTTGTTAGGAGGAGAAGGTATTTGACCATGTGCAGCAGAGATACCCCAAAGAGAAACATAAACCCAGATATTACAGCTGTATCAGCCTAACTTCCCTCATGGCATGAAGCACTGTATTGGATAACTCTTATTAGATCAGCAGTGGAAGAGACTGAAATTATGCTTTTCTTGCATGCACACATTTGCAACAGAAATTCTCCTGATATTACACAACAGAATCCTGCTCTTCTGTGACTGAACAAAAGGAGAAGACACTGCCTAGGGAATTTCTTTGTCCACAATCCCTGTAAGCAGTAAAGCTCTTCTGGAGCTTTCACTCTGCTGAAGAGGCTACTGCAAGCTCAGCTGAAATGCCTGTTGCTCATGTCCTGGCTTTATGCACTCGACTGACCTTTCACCACAGTCACATTATTGGAAACCAAGGGAATGAGATAAATCCAACAATTCAGCATCATTCAGTCTAGGAAGGAAATGCTGAAGTCTTGATTCACACACTCTGGAAACTGCTGTCTAATGTGATGATTACGATCTCCACCTTCCTAATTGGATTCCATACTGTTAATTTTGTGTATGTAAACAAGACCACATGCTGTCTGGGTGGCTTCTTACTATGGCTTGGCTTTTCTGAGTGTGCACATGCTATTTACTTCTTATACGTGATGTCCGCTGGATTTGCTTTGTTATGATTTCTGTATGAAACCTTTAACTAGTAAAAAAAGCAATCCTAATCAAGAGCTCTCTGCTACTGTTATTTTGGACATACCAAAGCAGATCAGGTGTCACGCAGTAGAAGGGAGATGTCCAGTCTAACTGCAGGGGAAATGTGCTGTTGAATGTTACACTGTAGTGGGGACACTGGGGGAAACAAACGAAGGACCATGGGTAAAACTGTGGAGTTTCCTTCACATTTACAGGGAAGTGTGAAAAAGGAGGTTAAGGAACAGAACTACACAAATCCCATCTGTTTTTCTGCATTTAGTTTCTGTATGGAGCATCATAGCTTTCCATGGGCCCGAGCCCCCACTGTTACACAGCAAAGTATTCTGCTGGGTGCTCAAAAGTTGAAATCTGTGCTGATTCTGGATAATGCAGAACTGTGAGAGGCAGCATTTCTGTTTAACCACACACTACCTTTAAATCTTTGTGGAGCACAGAGGTTTCACAGTGAACTTCAAAGAACCCACTGCTATATTTTTAATTTTGTTTCCTTTTAAAGAAAGAAATACATATGGTTTTATTTGGGGCAGCTTTGTCACCCATTCCTGTCAACATCAGGATTTGAAATGTGTTTCCAAAGACAAAAAGGATGTAATTAGTCAGCCTGCATAAAATCATTAATGCTCTATGTAGTCAACACCTGCTGTGATATAACTCCTCTATGCCTTGCCATGTTCCATAAGTACTTTTTTGTTATCCTTATACATTTGTGAAAGGGCTTTCTAGAGCAGCTAGGCTGTAGTTTCTGCTGATACCATGACACCGTCATAGTATCAGATGCTGATAAGAGATGTTTCTTTCTGAGAGTGCATCAGTCCTCTGCTGAATTAATGTTGACTGTCAGAGAGGTCCCACTTATATTTGCTTGGATCCCCTGGGAAGTGTTGGGACAACCTGAACTATAGAACCTTCTACAGACCAGCAGCTACAAAGGCACTTTAAACTCTTGCTGTCTAAAACACAAGCTATACACTTACAGAAACATCATGTCTCTGGGCTCTGTAGAAATGAGAATACTGTGATAGCAATGATATGGATTTTGAGCTTTTGATAGTGTGTACAAGCTAAGAAAGAAGCTGCTTGGCAATGTGCATTTATGATGTACAGAGAGATGTGCTGAATGGGAATTATCTAACACATTTTTATAGGGGGAAAATACCTTTTATAATCAGATTTGAGAAATTGTTCTCATTTTTCCAAATCATTACAAGTGATCTTTAGAAAGGAAATCCTGTTGCACGATCTGCTTTAAACTATCTCCATAACCACAGTGGTGGATATTCGTGCTTTGAAAAATAGTTGTGAAACTGATCTGTAAATGTGGAAAAATTCTTCCCTTTCTTTAAATAGACTGAAGTATTTAAACAGGAAAATAAGAAACAGGTGGAATTAATCCCAAGTTAAATTGATACGGGACCAAATAAATAGGATTGGGGCCATTATGATTAAGAGCTGTGTTTGTGCAACACAAGCAGATGCTCAGCAGAAGGAGGATGATTGTCCTGCACTGTCCAGGCAATGGAATGCTCTCACCAATGCATTTAATTCAATGCCAGACAGGGAACCCCTCTGCTGTCCAGGAATGGCTGTGAAAAATAAGGCTGGGCTGTTGAAAGCTCAAACTTAAAAATAAAAAAAAAATTAATGAAAAAAAATTATAAATACTCCATTGTTTGACATATAAATAAGGTTCCTTTTTAAGTTTTATACTTAAAATGTAAGACCAATGTACCAATGTACTTTCCAACCATGAATATATGGGAGATGTATACTCAAGAGATCGTGTTTTGCAGTGGGAGGTTCAGAAATCTCAGAAAAGTTGGAAAGAACACATTAGGGCCAGCACAGCACACAAGTGTGACAGGAACACACAGGGAAGCATTACGGAACTGAGTTTTGAGTGGGCAGGATGCAAATAGTATTAGCTACAGGTCCTGATGCAGACACAATAGACATGTCAAAGAAACTCACACAGGTAGCAAATGGAAGAGAGATCTGTAAAGAATTTGTTCTTCTAGAATTCTCCAACTTTTCTATTTCCCCCCCCCCAAAAAAAAACTTCTGAAGAACTCCCACCATAAGAAGCACAGAATTGCTCCAGGTTAGGCACCTTTTCTAACTCTTTTCCAGTCATGACACAGCATGGTCACTTGGTGGATGAAAGCAAACAACCTGTGTGAGGTTCTGTAGAACTGGATTCTTCAACGGAGTGTCTAGGGCTGGTGGG
This sequence comes from Empidonax traillii, assembly GCF_003031625.1. Classification (NCBI taxonomy): domain Eukaryota; kingdom Metazoa; phylum Chordata; class Aves; order Passeriformes; family Tyrannidae; genus Empidonax; species Empidonax traillii. Next base: position 308,066 of record NW_020955310.1, read on the forward strand.
AAACACACTCAGCTGCACTTGGCACTGAGCTCAGGGCTGGCTCTGAGAGAGCTGTGATATGGCCAGATCTCTTCTATTCCCAGACCAGCTTGCCATCTTTTGTCATCTTGTAGCAAAAAAGCCCTAAAAATGCTTGTATACTTACAATGCTGCTTTTTCTCAGGGCTAATGTGGGGTTATTTCATGTTCTGTTCCGAACAGCTAGTTCAGTCCTATTATAGAGACCAGTGAATAATCAACAATTACGTTGTCCTAATACTAGAGTAGGCCTGAACTTTTAGGATAATCACACAGGATCAGAAAGTTCATAATTGAATGAGCCCTTCTGAACCTTGGTAATGCTCATGCCACTCTGTCGTTTACATTACAGTTGGCTTCCTAATTGGAGGACTGATAACTTCCATGCAAATAAAATGTGAGACAGCAATTCAGTTTAATGGGAGTGCAGTCATGCCCTTCATAAGAAAATAACTATCATGTATATTGCAAAACTACCCATATGAATGTACTGTTATTTATAGAAGACATAAAGTGCTGTATCCCTTTGATTCAGATAACACGAAAAGTTATCAGTGGTGATCAAAGAAAGATGAGACATTAATGCTTCTCCTACTGATGCAAAATAATGTTATGTAATAGCTAATTTCTGATTGTTTCTAAAATAACATTAGTGGTATTACTCACAAGCACTCAAAACATGAAACTGAGTCCCGGGAAGGAAGTATTTCTTTACAGTGCCTGATGAATTTGCAACTTGTTTCTAGGTATCATCATACTTTTAGATCATAACCATTAGAATTGTTTCCATACAGAAATGATGACTAATTTTACAGTGCCCATATGATGATTTAAGCCAGTCTTACTTAACAAAAGCAACCTTTAAATCACTCAATTCCTACCCACAGGAAGAGGATGACAGAATGAACATCAGCACTGCAGATATCAATGGGATTGTTTATGGTGTTCTGACACTCCAGCAAAGTATCAAGGATAGGAAATGGAAAAGGCAAGAGAGACCTGTCTATCTGTCCCATCTCCTGCAGAGGAAGACTTCCTTTGCTTTTAGAAGGGTAAAGTTTAGTTATAAAATAATGAAACAATCTTTCTGCTCATGGCAACAGTAACTTTGTGGAACTGGAAGGTAGGTTTCTTCCATTTTTAGAACTCCAGTGATGATTTGAAAATCCATGCAAGGTTAATTAGTTTTTCTAAAATAAAAACATAACATAGTTACTGTCTGAAATTGAGGGTGGTGTGAAGTGCAAGGCTGAAAATCCTGCAGAATGGAGTCTTTTTATATAGACAAAATAGACTATGAAATGGCAGCTCCACCCACAGTTTGTCATCTGTAAGCTCCACTCTGATGTGAACAGAACACCCTCATGCTGAGCTGTACTGGTGGTGGTCGACTGACAGCCCTTGGATGAGAGTGTAAATGTGCATTTGACATCAACTGGAAGAAAAGGGCCTCATTATCTTCTGTGGGGCATCAATGAGATTTCAGCCTCCCTTAATAACTACCAGACTCTACAGGTTTGATTCTGCAGTAGACAGGTGCTGATTTACCTTGGAACAAGAGGCTGTACCTGCCCTGGTCAGCACTGTCGCAGAGCAGACATGCTCCCAGTCTGTGACACAGCAACTCAGGGCTCTCTGGTCCCCAGATGAACACAGACCATGCCCATTACAGTAACAGCTGTGAGTTTACAAGATGCTGTTTTCAACCAGTTCAGTCTCCCAGATTTCGTCTTGTGTAAAGAACTGTGGTTCTTGCAATCAGCACATCCACCATGAATGCCAAGCAAAGCATACATTGGGGTATGAGTTATCTACAGCTTTATACAAAGGTATCCTTGGGAAGACAAAGGCCATGGTCTAAAATCCTCATTGATCAATCACATTTACATGGAAACAACTGTTGTTGTGCCTTAAACACCATCAGCCACATGAGAGCCTGTCCATGGCCCTGTCAGGGGAAAGAAATGCCTTGTTTGAGGTCAGATGGGAAGTCTGTGGCAAGACAAAGAATTGAATTTCAAGTGTCAAGCACTGGACAGCTTTTCTTTTGGTTATGGGTCCCTTCTTCCACAGACAGTCTCATTCACTGAAGTGGATCTTTTAAATGAACAATATTTGCCACGTGAAAACACAGCAGAGAGAGAGCCCAAGGCAAGGTAAAGAGCACATACTACTGACTACAGAACTGGGATCCTTAATATTGATCGCTGGTAGGTACCTTCTATAGAAACAGCTTTTTGCATCTTTCCTAAGCTGTTTTTTCTTCTTACAATGTACAGAGACGTTGTAATTACCTTACAATTTTTGCATTTTATCTATAAACCAAAGCCAGAGACCATCCCTGATCTGCACATCCTGACAGCTGAAGCAATGAACAGGAGCATGAATTGTACCTGGAAATAGACTTTTTATTTTTACAACAAAATAGATCAGACCAGCCCTGGAAAAGACAACACTAGTGTTTGTTTTCCACATGTTGGAAACATCGATAGGAAAAAAGGACACTGGGTACTATTAACGAGAGCATTGTTCCACCTGTGCTGCCAACAGATAGCAAGCAGTGCGCTACCTTTTTGTCACTGCTGTTCTCAGATTTCCCTGTTTTAGCA
>NW_020955310.1:311281-312748 GCF_003031625.1 Empidonax traillii
AAAAAAAAAAAAAAAAAAAAAAAAAAAAAAAAAAAAAAAAAAAAAAAAAAAAAAAAAAAAAAAAAAAAAAAAAAAAAAAAAAAAAAAAAAAAAAAAAAAAAAAAAAAAAAAAAAAAAAAAAAAAAAAAAAAAAAAAAAAAAAAAAAAAAAAAAAAAAAAAGCAGATTAGTAACAGCAGAAATGCTGTCTACTGCAGAAATGCCTGCCAGAAGTTGTAAGTACTGGAAATAACAATAATTTTGGAAAGGAAGAGAAGTTATGCAATGAAAGAGCAAAGGGCACTATTTTGAACAAAATCATTTAGGTTATCAAGATGAGAGAGGCTACTGACTAAGTTCAGACAAATACAACCAAGCTGGATGAGTGGGAAAAGAGACACATATAAAAATAAGGTTGGTGAAGTCACTAAAATAACTCATATAACCATCTTCATTGTTTTACAGAGTGGTAAAAATTTAAATGTATCCATACTGGAAACCAGTTAAGAGCTGCACAGCAAAGAGCACCAAAGCAAAAAGCAAGCAGACTGTTAGATAGCAAATGAGTGCAGAATAATGCATAAAAGACTCTAATATTGTTATCATAACTCAGTGAGACACTGCCACACATCCATGAATATATTTTTCTAATATCTAATAATTGTATCCCTTGCACAGAATTAGAGGATGTGATGCCTGCAGTACTAGGCCAGTTGGTCCCAGGTGTTTCTTTCCCCTTACATGTTCCTATCTCCAAGAGTGGAGGGTAGAACAGAGGAAGTTCAAGGGCAATTTCTTAGAATAATCAGTTAATGAAAAGCTTTCATATGATAAGAAACTGAAATACTATATACTATATATATATATGCATCTATATACTACAAATAAGCTACTCAGTAACTTGCTGAATATTTCCTCTACTAAACTCTTTCAAAAGCATAGATCTACACAGTGTGCCATTCATGGTATAAAAATATAATCGCTTCTTCCAATTATTTTTAAACTGATATTTGATATCATTACATTTCTGAATTTCTTCATCATTAATGATGTTAAACTGGTTTTTTTTTTTCATAAGTTTATGTTACTGCTAAGCTCAGCATGGTCACATGAATCTAACAAGTTATCATTTATTTTTTGGTATTAATAGTCCTCAGATTTCTGTACAGGTTTCTCAACAATCAACTGTGGATTTTTACTCTGGCAAAAGAAATTTCCCCAAATCTTCCATCAAAGCAAAACCCCTTGAATTAGGCCACCCTGATATTTGTTTAATTAGAAGATGACAAAACAGGGCATGCATGACATATAATGTAAATATTATGGGGTTTAGGACACATTTTGCTTCTCAAGACCTTGGAAATGCTACTAAATTCCCTAAATCAGCGTCCTGTTCCTGAACCTGTCTTTGGCCCGTTTATTCCGACCTGCTCCCCGGCCGCTGAGCAGAACCACCCTCCGCCGGTCCTGCCGTATTTCTGACATACAA
>NW_020955310.1:313128-318813 GCF_003031625.1 Empidonax traillii
AATGTAAATATTATGGGGTTTAGGACACATTTTGCTTCTCAAGACCTTGGAAATGCTACTAAATTCCCTAAATCAGCGTCCTGTTCCTGAACCTGTCTTTGGCCCGTTTATTCCGACCTGCTCCCCGGCCGCTGAGCAGAACCACCCTCCGCCGGTCCTGCCGTATTTCTGACATACAAAAGACAGATCTCCAAGGAGGGACAGCTCATCTTCACGTACAAAAAAAAAAATCACCTTCTTTTCTTATTTTATTAAACCGCTCCATCTATTTTTTGTCATTTCACGCCTGACGCGAAGGATGCGAGCGCTCCGCAATAAACACGCACGCACTGCCCTGGAAGGCGCTCGGGGAAAGCCGCCTCCGCCGAGCCCCGGGCGTGGCGGGGCCGCCCGGCCGATCCCTCCGTGTCCCGCATTCCCAGGACGGTTCCCGGCGGCGATCCCGCGGCCGCGGGTGGGGTCGGACCGGGACCGGCCGCGTCCGCGCCCCGCGCCGGGGATGCTCCGCCACCCGCCGCCGCCCCGCCGTGCCCATCGCATCGCTCCGCTCCCCGCCCGCTCCGCTCCGCTCCGCATCGCATCGCTCCGCTCCCCGCCCGCTCCGCTCCGCTCCGCATCGCACCGCTCCGCTCCGCACAGCGCGGAGCCCCGCGGGGCCGCCCGCGGGCGATGTCCCGCGCCCCGCCCGGCCCGCCTTACCCCGCGGTGTGTCCGGCCCGGCCGCCGCAGCCTCCGCGCCCCTCCGCGCCCCGAGCCCAGCGCCCGCGGCGGCAGGTGGGTGCCCGGCGCGGCGGCTGCGCACCGCCGGCCTGCCCTGCCGGGCACGATGGGACTCGTAGTCCGGCACCACCGGCCCCGACAGCGGCAGCGGCAGCGCTGCCAGCCCCCGCCAGCGCCAGCTCCGCCAGCAGCATCCCTCCTACCCCCACCCTCTTGGTCCCCACCACCCTCTCTCAGCCCTTTCCACCTCTGTCTGCCCCAAGCCTGCAGGTGGAATCCCACCTAACCCACATCCGCGACGCGTTTATTCGTCTTCTCCCTTGGCTTGGCGTGATGCAGCCTCAGCCTTGCCCCTCGCCTGGGTGGCTCATGAAAACAGACCGTGGCTTGGATGCTCTGCCCCCCGCGGCCACCGCCCCTGCCCCATGCACATCTCTAAGCAGCTCAGCACTCGCTCCCTGCACGCTGTGCACCGCACCCCCGGCAGGTGTGCTGCTCAGTTCTGGGCGCACGTGTAGGCAGCCGATCCCGAAGAACGAGGTTTGCTCCTCTTACACAGGCACTGCAAACTGAGCCAGCCAAACAGGACCTGCACCGGCCCTCACCCTGCACCAAGATGTGTTGCCCCAGGGAGTCAATTACAGAGTGGAGGGTGCTGACCTCTGAGACCATTTTGATGTTTTTCCTTCCTTCTTTTAATTAGTGTTGACAATTCAATTTATATTTGTTCTACTGATCTGTACTAAAGTTGACCATTGGTCAAAATTATATGTAATATGATTTGAATGTATCCCCGGTAATTAAGTTTGTCGGCAATTTAATGTATCAGAACATTTTCACTGGACGCTGGGATTTAGTTGAACTGAGGCCCTTGGTTCTAAGCACTAAGTGATGAGTCACCAGCAGCAGCAAAGCTGTTCCCATGGTTGGGATGTCTTTAAATTTCATGACAAATTGGCAGGAAAACAAGACATCGCCTTGTTAAGAAGCAGATGCTGCACTAGAGTTGCATTTTCCTGGGGGGCAGGGGGGAAAAAAAAAAAAAAGTATGCCTAGGAAATGCAATACCTTCACTCCATAACCTGACAAACACCCCAGGTCTCTGCAGCAAGACTTACAGGAGAAAAATCAGATTAATACCATGGGCATTTTGCCACTGCTGCTCAGGAAAACACCTGTATTCACAGTAATGTGCAGAGTGCTGAAAGATGCTCCAAGCTGCAATCGTCTGCTTGCAGCCTCATTGCCTCAAACTTCTTGTGAAATGGGATATCCAGGCATTGGCTAACATCCAAAATATTAGATTAACAGAAATGAAAAAAAAAAAATCACATCCATTTATTCCACAGTCTTCCCTTTCTTTCTCTGCCTTAAAGCATTCAAAGAAAACAGGGTTTGCATCAGTGGTTTTGCTTGTTCAGTACCAGAAGCATCAGGGAAACTGAACCAAATTGCTTTGAAATCTGCTGCTCTGTAACCTGGTGGCTCAGGCTGAAGAGGAATTTGTTGGGTTGGTGTTGGGGTTGAAGCTTCCCTGCAAACAAGGCTCCAACGTGAGACAGAGAAATGTGGATTTAATTACTGATGTGGATTAAAAACAAATCTCTCTGGATATTATCTTGGTCTGTAGGATCAGGGCTTGAATGAGTCATAATTATATAAATACTGGGAAAGGGAAATGTACACTATCAACAAAGAGCGAAAGTTAACTTGGGGTGTTTGTATTTTGATAAAGTTCTGCAAATTTTTTCACTCAGATTTTCCCGTCACGCCTTAAAATGTATTTATTAAGTTGAAACTCTTTCTCAGTTAATGTGAAAGAACCCCTCCCATGCTGACTTTTCAGTTTGCAGTTACCTTGTATCTGCTGACAAATTCACTTTATATTAATTTCTGTTAGAAATGTAACAATCTAAGGCCTCTGCAAGGAGTGCAGAGTTAGGCTGAAGTCAAGGCTCTGCTCTTCTTCGGCTGTGGTTTCATGTTTCTTCCTTCCTTATACCTCGTCCAATCAAACTTGCAATCAGAAACATTATCAGTTTTTGTCTAAGAAAAGGCACAAGTTGCCTGCATGAGACATACAGGCAAAAATATACATGGTAAATAGATTAAATGTGGATGAACACAACATACATATTTATTCACATGTATAGGAATAACATCACAGCATACAAAGTAAAAATCATATGACTCTTCAGTCTCGTGTTCAGAGTGTGTGTTCTAAGCATTCTTTCATTCTTCCCAAACTGCAAAATTAAAAGACAGATGTATTCAATATATCAGTTCATGAATCTGAGCTATATCCCATATCTGGGCTACATGAGGTCCCATTAATGGGCAATGCCTGCTGTAATACATTTACATCAGATGACTGTGGCCACCTTCACTGACCATATTTCCCATGTGTGGGACTTTCCAGGCTATCAGGCTGAAAGCACATCTGAGAGGGCAAGATAAGGCTCCTAACAACTTCTTTTTCCCTGGCAGGAACCTTTGCATAACATTTTGCCCATCTAGGTTTTTATGTATTATCAAATTTATGTATGTGACTTGTTGAAAGAAGCACAGTGTCAGAACGAACACCCAGCCTAAGGATACAACATACATGGGGACAACTACTCTAGAAAAAAATTGGCTCCACTCTGGGAGTTGCCTTCAAGAACCAGTGCCCTATGGATCCCAAAACAATGTATTTCCTGGCTCACTCTTCCCGTTGACCGTGACAATTTGGTTCAGAGCTGCTCTATGCTGAATGTGTAGAGGTTTGGCATTTTCCCAGCACTGCCTAAACGGAGCTTACTGCCGGCAGGTTACAACAGTAAATCATTAACTGGGGCACCCAAAACCAAGTTTTAGTTGGCTGAACTATTTGTAACCAAAATGTGGTCACAACCACAAAAAAAACCCCAAACAATAACAACAACAACAAAAAGACAAAAGCCCAAAACAAAGCAAAACAAAACAAAGCAAAACAAAACAAAAAACCCCAGAGGGGTTGTAGGCTGTTGTGATTTTTTCATCTGGTTTCCTTAAAACACAGCTTGTAAGACTTTGCTTAATTAATTCCTGCTAGAGCTGGGGCTTGTCTTTTAGACAAACATCTGGACCCGATTACTGTGTTGTGCATGTTTTGATTTCTTCCCTTAAAGACCAGCTGTTGATCAAATTCAGCAACCTGTATATAAAGCCTCTTGGTTCAATGCCTGATCAGCAAATTCAGACCTAGGGTAGAGATAAAATTTCACTCCTACTCACATATAAATTGACTAAGTTGGAGGTGACACTTCTGAAATGGCTGTGAAAAAGAACCAATGTTAGTAGTCAGCCCCAGTTCATAAGAGCTTGATGGTTTAGGCCTTAAAATGTCAGCCAGCAGCATTTCAACTGGTCGGCCCCCAACTATATTTAGGCTGGAATTTTTTAATTGCATTGCTTTGACAGACAATAGGATTTTCTTGGACTGTTTTATAAGGCAAAGCACAGTAATACATCAAATAAGACTAACTTCAAGTCATCTGTTATTTCATCCAAACTTGATTTCTGCAAAATGTTCTATATCCTTAGCACTATAAATCCTGAAGAAATGCATTTGGATGTGTACACTGCATTTGCCATGGTAGTAACAGTAATAATAAATGCCGCATCTGTACCAAATAATTTGCAGCAGTAGATATCAAACTGAACCACAATTTCCATTTTGCAGATGTGGAAAGTGAGACACAGAGCAGATGGCTATTTTAAGCCTGGGGCCCACTTGGTGCTCATACCATTGGGGACAGGAACACGGCTGAAGGCTGAAAGGTGGAAGGAATTGCCCAAGGACACAAAAAAACCACTGCTGACCCTGGGCCCAGAGTTCAGCACCTCACCGTCCTCTGTACCCACCTTACAGAGCTATGCAGCCCTGCTCTGCTCCAGGCAGTGTGCTCAGAAGTGTGCCTTGGGTTGGCTCACACTTCCCTGGAGTAAAGGCAACGTGACTTCTACTCCATCTGCTGAGATACAGTGGCTTCTCCACCCACCGCAGTTCTGCTGTCTGTCCTGGTACGAGAAGGAAGAGACTTTGGAGGCCCAGGCCAGCTCTCCACATTTTTTACAGTGTCCCATTTAAAGTGGTTTGCTCCTCAGAAGGGAACAGGAGCCAAGAGATACTGTAGTCATCTCCTTACAGAGTCTGCGAATGGTGAAGACCTTTCCGCTCCACCTCCTTCTCCATGAACAGATCTGCAGAACAGTTTGTTCAGCATTGGATATCTTTCTTTATATAAAGAGCCAGTGTGCACTGAGGAAGTTTCTCATACCACATGTTTCTTTTATACAGCCAGTTCACCAAGAATTGGGTCATTTTGGGTATGTCTAAGAGGTCTTAGTAGTGCACTTCAGAAACAAAACCCTGTGAGGTGTGTTCCCAGGTGCTGGGCAGAGCACATTAGACAGGGCTCAGAATGTTATGAGTCTGATGGCCAGTGCTTGAGCTTGTCTCCAGATGCCTCACCTAGGCTGGTCTGGGGCTGGCCACAAGGCAGCCATCTGCAAGAAGAGGGAAAAATTCCCAAACATGGGTAGGTAGCTTACCCCTGTGGCCTCCTACCAAAGGCTGTATAAGCCAGTCTGCTCATGGGAACGTGCTCATCTTAACCCTTCACATCAGAACATAAAGTTCTGCAAGTGTTAGGGTTGTGTCTCCAGAGAACCAGGACCGAACCATGTCCTTCTTTGCTGCCACTGAAAGAAGTATGATTTCCTCAGTCATAATTTGTTTCAATCTGAGTTTGGCCACTCTCATAAAAGAAAGATATACAGGATAGAGGGTCAGGCATTGGTTTTTATTATCCTCTATCTACTTTACTGACAATATCCTTCCTGTTTTTATCCTGTGTGAATTCCCCAGGCAGGAAGATATTTCTCTCTCAAGACATATACTTTGAACCAGCGTTCTTCATTTGTACCACATCATCATTGTAG
>NW_020955310.1:319564-422276 GCF_003031625.1 Empidonax traillii
TCATAAAAGAAAGATATACAGGATAGAGGGTCAGGCATTGGTTTTTATTATCCTCTATCTACTTTACTGACAATATCCTTCCTGTTTTTATCCTGTGTGAATTCCCCAGGCAGGAAGATATTTCTCTCTCAAGACATATACTTTGAACCAGCGTTCTTCATTTGTACCACATCATCATTGTAGAGAGTAAATATATTATGATTTAATCATTTTAGGATTATATCTGAGGCTCTGGATGCTCCTTTCCTGCTGTGCACAGCTCAGCCCAGTGAACAGCAGTGAGGAAGCTTCATACTGTATCCACTATTGCTGTGCATGTGCATTGTTTCAGTACCAGTGGAAGTTCCACTGCTGTCCAGGTCTTCTAGATCTTTCCAGTTTTCATATTTGGAACACTTCCTTCAGCGATGTAAGATTGTTTTAAATTGTATTCCAGCCTTTGAAAAAGAAATCCCTCTACTAATCCTGTTGTGAACATTATGTTTGCCCTCTGATGCAGGCGTTGGTCTGTCAGCCTGGAAACCACCAGTCTTCTAATGATTGGAGGGTTATGAATCTACTGCTGAGCATTTGCAGAAGTGCTCTTGTGGTTACAAAAGTGCCTCTTCATTCACCCATGGTGCCAGAAGGGCTCAGCATGGCTTTGTGGGTTTCTTGCCTCACAAGGGAGAATCTCACAGTGGTCAAAAGCCCGTCACTCACTGACCAGCCCCAGCCTCCCCCTTTACGTGCACTGGGAGCTTCTTTCTTTGAAGAGAAGCACTCTCAGATGGTTCAGCCCAACAAATTGGAACGTTCCATTTTAAGTTTGCACAAATTTGATTTTAGTATAATTTATCTGTCACTATTAAAGTTAATAAGAGCCTCACTAATGACTTCAGCACAGTCAGGAGTTTGCAAACGATCTTTAAGTAATGTATTAGCCATAAGTTACTAGAATTTAAAATATTTTAAATAAGCTCTGTGTTAAATAAGATTGTTGATGTAGGATACCTTACACTCTATATATCTTATGGAAATCTTGGCACTACTGAAGCAGACAGCAGAACTCATGTTGATGCCAGGCGGTCCAACATTTCACCTCCAATTTCTTTTCCCATATTTGCCAAGAGTTTCCAGTGACTGAAAAAATCAGAATCTTGGTGTTACCTACTGTGTAAGCCTGGGAATCATTTTTCTGTAGGTCACAGCAGTACTGTAGCATCCTTGATATCTGGAAAATGTAGATTCAAACTGCTGTATCTGAACTAATTAATGATTATTGCTTATTATTTTCATGCTACAGTGCCTTATTCTGAAGGCAGGAATGGCAATGCCTACAAGGATAGTTACTCAACAGTTTCTGCTGTAAAACCCTATTTTCCATTGTGTTGCCAGAACTTAGCCACTCAAGTAGCACATACCAGACAACTGCCTTAATTTTAACTGTTGTGGTTTTTTATTTATTTTGAAGTTTCCAACACTGAGATAAGAACTCACAGTACAAAAACCAGACCTCTGAAGGCTGGTGCTTGTGAGCAGCTCCAGCTTTCATGTAGACTGAAATATGGCAGGGAACAGACTAGATCAAGTTAAATTTTCCACTTTTCTCAAGACAACCTGTCCAGATTCCTTTCACGTTATAAACCTTAAACAGTTGTACACAGATAATGTTTACCAGCACGTGGTGTTTACTAATGCATCATATTTGGTAACTGAAACGTCCAAAAAATTCATTGAGCACACACCAGAGCCTGAGAGGGCTTGGACTCCACCTGCTTGGTGCCAACAGGAGCAGGAGAAGCCACTGTGTCCCTGTAATTGCTCCTTTGTCGGTCAGGGAGAGACGGCATTGAACGCAACCACAGCCAGGAGGAGAAAAGCTGCACGTTTCGAATACAGAAAAAAACAAAATGCGGGCAGAGGCGAAGATCCGAAGGGGCCGAAGGAAGGAAGAAGCAGCAATAAGACAGATCTGCAAGGATGCGGAGCCACGAAGGCACACACAGGAGTTTGCCCCCGCTGGTAGCACTCACGCTGTGCCCGCCTGGGAGGTGCTGCCGCACGCACCTACGGGCACGGAATGGTTTGGGCTGGAAGAGACCCTACAGACCATCTCGATCCACCTCCCCCCTCATGGGCAGGGACGCCACCCCCCAGCTCAACCTGCCCCGAGCCCGTCCCTCCCGTCCCTGCCCCACTCCAGGCCAGCCCCGGGACTGAGGGGCCGGGCCCGCTCCCTGAGGCGCCGCCCCCGCCCGCGCCTGCGCCGGGACTGGGGATCGCGGTGTGCGCGGGGCGCAGGCGCGGGGCGGGCTGAGCGAGCTGGTCCGGCCGCGCCCGGGTGAGCGGGGAGAGCCGCGGGGACCGGGGGGGACGGGACCGGGGGTGCCGGCGGTGCCGGCGGCCGTGGGGTGCCGGGGAGGGCCCGGGCGAGCGCTGCCCTCCGCCCGCTACCGCGGCGCGGTGCGAGCCCGGCGGGAGGGGCCGCGCCCGCGGCGGGAGGGGGAAAGACGGGGCTTTGTGGGCGCCGGCCGGCCGGACCCCGGCGGACACGGCCCCCCGCTGGCGTCTCGAAGGTCCAGGCTGGGGCAGGGCTTGGCAGCTGCGTGGTCGGTGGGCTCGGGGCTGAGAGCGGCCGGGGGGGAGGGGGGCGTGCCGGTGAGGGGGTGGGTGGTTGTGCAGCCGGCTCCCGACTTTGCCGTGGGACCCGAAAACTTCTGGCTTTGAAAACGTCGCCTGTGGGGCCGGTCAGCGTAACCCCCGCAGTTGGCTCCATGTGTTTCGCCCCGGTTGCCCGGCGCTCGCTGACGGCGGGATGCCTTTCCGGGGCGGGGTGCGCTCCCTGCCCCGGCCGCGGGCCCCGGGCGGGGGGTGCCGCTCCCGGCGGCCTCGGCCTGTCCCGGCAGCGGGCACAGGGCTCTCGGGGGCCCGTCCCCAGCGCCTGCCAGCCCGGCTCTCTGTGGATAGGCGCAGGCTGTACTGAAAGTAATCTGTGTTCTAGAGAGGTTGCTGTGTGCTCTGAGTTTGCTGTAATGTGTTGAGTCAATCCTCATGACTGAAGTTTGGTGTCTGTGTCAGGTGTATAGGCTATGATATAAGCGAGAACCTGAAGCTGGCTTGTACTCAGACGTTTTCCTGGAGTAACATAGTGAGGATGAAATTAATTTCTTCTGCTGTCCTGTTCTAGGCTTGCAAGTTTCTCCCCTTTTCTGCAATGGATAGGAATATCTGAATGTTTCTATAAACTTTCAGATAGCTTGCACCTGATGTTTCTTTTTGACTAAAACACCTGCAGGCAGTTCCTCCAGGAGGAGGTACTGTGCATTAATGTCCATAGGCAGTAGATCTCTAATGAACATCCAGGTATTGTCTGAAAAATAATGATGCCAAAACATCCCACATCCTGGTTGGTCAATAATTCCTGACTCAGTGGTGCTGCCCTGCATGCTGGGAGAGGGAATAGACAGTTGGAGTGGTGATTTCTGCCAGAGGAACTTCTCGGAGCAGGCAGTGTCTGTGGTACTTGAGATTTCTACCTAATCCTGGCCTTGTGTTTATTTGGGATCATAACACCTGCCCTGCAGCAAGTTTGATGAGCGTGCCTGGAAGTGTCATGGAGATGGGTGTGCTGAACTGCTGCCACTTCCGTGCCCTGTGCAGCTCGCCAAGTACAGGCTTCAGGGCTCCTGGCCCTGTCACCCTCGCCACTGCCTGGGCTGGGTGGGCATGTTCATTTAGCCCTGCAGTGGGTGACTGCTTTTCAAAAACAGGCACACAGGAGTAAGCTTTTATGGGACAATGCCAGTTTGACAGCTCAGCCATGACTCGGAGCATCCTACCCGCAAGACAGCTGTGTCCTAGTTCAGTGTCGTTCTATACAGGACATGTAGGAGAGCAAAGTGGGCTTTGTCTGGTTCCAGGTGCCCTCTGATACAGAGGAGGAGCTGGCAGGAAGCACAAACACAGATATGTTCAGATTTCCTTCATCATGAAAGCATCTCTGTGGTCTGTTTAGCTCCTCTGCAGTAGCTGTCTCTCCCCATCCGCTCCTCGGGTCACCTCGAGGACAAATGTGAAGTTGGAGAAGCCCAGTTTGCCATGTGTAAAACTTAGTGAATTGCCTCCTTGAACAGAATGAAGCCTCGGGCTTGCTTTTCTAGGAAAATGGCCCAAAATAGCTATTCCTTTCTGCCTGGAAAACACAATTTACCCTGACAAAACGCTTAGGCAAAGATGAGCTGCCACCTGCTGGCTCCGTAAGGCTTTGGGCTGGGGGTTGTTTGCTGGTTCCCTGGGCAGGAGAACCTGGATCCTGTGCCCTACCCCAGGCTGGAGTTTTGGGAGGTTCAGATGGGTTTTTGAGAGCTTTCTGCTAAGAGAAGCAGCATTGAGCTGTTCAGCAGAGTTATCATAAGGCATTAGAAAAATATCCTTAGGAACCTTCTGGGACTATGGTAATAGTTATATTTACTAATTTTTCTCCTAGCTTTGGTAAGTAAAGATAGCTCTTTCAAGTGCAGCACATTCTTTATAAACAGTTCTGTATAATCTGGAAAATAAAATTGTTGCCATCGTTGGGGTTCCCTGGGGAAATGCTCAGATTAGGCTTCTCCAAGGAGCTGGGATGGTCTGGGGCCCTCAGTGGTGCAGGAATGCTGCCAGCCCTGTGGACCCCACTGCTCTGGGCTGGGTTCACGCAGAGGCTGGGGGGAAGGAGGCCTGGGAGGAACAAATGAGATTAAAGTGAATGTGCTGGCCAAAACCATCTTGGTTTGTTTTTCGTGATGTTGCTTCTATTTTAAAATCCAAGTCACGGAAACCATTTGCAGTGGACTTTAACAACACTGGAGTTTCCTGTGGGCAAGTTGTTTCTAAAGAGTTTCTCCTGTTTGGGTCCCAAGAAATTGTGTTCTTAAATATAATAGAAATTGGGGGATAAGAGGGGGAGTTTTTTAAAGAAAAAATGGAAGCTTGCTATTTTTAGAATCTTTTGGTTTTTAGAAGTATACTTTTAGAGAGGAGAGGAGAAAACAAAAATATTTTAACTTGTAGATGAGAGGTGTGTCGAAGTTGCTTGACAGTCTTTCGGGGGATGATTCAGATAATTATAAAATGGCCTTAAGTAAAGTTACTGCTGTTTTCTCATTTCTTTAGTCCTTCATTGATTTCTCAGGTAAAGGAATAACAATAAGATTTTTGTCTCTGTCCAGTAGAATTTCTTCATTTTTAGTTTTTCAGTTTGTCTTCTGCATAATAAACAGAGAATTGAAATTGGATGGACTGGAAGTGATGGCTTCGTTTCCATTTCCTTAAATGTTTATGTGACTATGAAGTTGCTAAAGAACTTCCCCTTATATTTATATATCTGAAAAAGCCCTTTGGACTTTTAACATATGTAATGTTTTCATGGTAAAGCTAGGAAGGATACTTAGAAGAAAACTAGCTTGCTCATCAAAGAAGGGCAAAGTATTTGCAAAGCCAAAATTGATGGTTACAATTTTGCCTGTGATTTTGCAGTAAGATCACACACAAAATATATATAATGTGCCACAAATATTCACAGGCTGAGTAACTGCACTGTCTAAAAATTTGTAGTTTTTCCCTCATGTCTTTGTGCAGAACTGCTGCAGGGAGTGGTGGAAAACAGATAGAGTACCAAGTGTGTTTAATGTGAGATGAGGGGCTTATTTGATTAGATAAGGGCTTCAGCTGGCCTCTATGCCCTTTTATGCAATGAGAATTCCTAACACCATGTTTTAAAACCTGATTTTTAGCATGTTATATGCTAGTGTTTTATATGCTGTGATTTCTTTTGTAGGGAATATTTCTGAAAGTCATTCCAAGCTATCTCTGTGTAGTACAGACGTGCTAATCAATGCTGCCATCATAAAGTTCTAAAGGTTTGTCACATTAAGTGTGCTTTCATATTAAAAACAAACAAACAAACAAACCACTACCTTTGATAGATATTAAAAAACATGTCCAAATCATAAATTTATATTTGCCAGGCCGCATGTGGTTCTCTTCCTCCTGATGAAGTGAAGACTCAGCTACAGAGACATAAGGCTTTTTGTTCTGCTTCTTTATTTTTCATTTTGTGTGTGTGTGTGTGTGTGCCTGAACGCTGTAGTTGAGGATTTGAAATGGCTTCTTTGGTCATATTATAGAAACAAGTGAGACCAAGGGCTGTGACCTGAACATTAATTAATGTATTACAAAGGATGAGTAGTTTTCCCATATGAAACGTACCAGTGCAGTAAATAAAAGGTAATTAATTCTGGATGGCAGCATTTTACAGCAATTAATGGAGAGGAAATACAGCCTACGTGAAGATAATGTATGGTTACGCAGTGCTGCTCTCTGTCAGAGTAAGGGCAGCATTATTCTGCAGCCTGCTAACCATTCTGCTCCTTGTAATTACCTCTTAAAACTACGCCTTTTAATATTTGAATGCAAATGGACATGCAGAAATGTGGTAAATAGCAGAGTCTTGATGTAGGACTCAGACAGTGCAGCCTGGTCACAAACAATGCTGTATAATCGGCTGCAGGAAATGTTTTCTCATATGATAGTGTGTAATGGCTTGAACTGTCAGGAAGGGCAAAACATTAAGGCTCTAGGAATGAGTAGTTCTCATGCAGATTGTGTGGCATCTGCTGTCATCAGTTAATTGTCCATCAGCTACTGTGCACCTGGAGAAACAAATACAACTAGACTATGGAAAAAACTGTGGGAGGTGGCTCTCTCGGCCACAGAGACACTCCTTAGTTACTTTTGGAACTTAGAAAAACACAGGCGTGCTGCTCTCTTCATTTTCTGCAGCCACCAAACTCAGATGCTCCTACCTCTGCAGCCTCTTGCAAAAGGTCCAGGCTCCTTCAACATGATTTGGTTTAGTTTGGAGGAAGCCAGGTGGTGTTCTTTTGATGTAATTTACCATGAAATTGGGAATTCCTCCTGGTTTTTGTTATATTCAAGATAACTCTGCCTAAGGTGGTAGTTCAGCGTTGGAATTGTGTTCCATCAATGTCAGCTGTAGTTTACAAGCAAGATCTAGTATTTATATCAACAATATTTTTTTAAAAGAAGACATGCTGAAAATAGCTGTAAATATATTCTCCATTCAGGTGTAGATGTTTTTAGGGACTGAAAATTTACCGTTCTTGCAATGGCAATTGTTAAAACCAGATTTACTTTACAGGTACACTTGCTTGACTGAATGGTGTGGATGAAGCTTTATGTGCTCATGTCTGTTTAGTGTCTCTGAATTAAAATGTAACTGTGGCAGCCCGGGAGACCTTTCTTGGTGTAAACAGCTGAGGAGAAGGAATCCTGTAAGCAGAATTCCATGGTATAGTGTGTATGTATATACAGTCCTTCTTTTTGCTTTACTTAAGAGGCAATAACTACATTGATCTGTTTTTGAAGGACACTGTAAGTGCAGGTTTGAAGTAATGCAGTTGTGTATGTGGTGTGAGCATCTGACCTGGAATGGGGCTACTGCAGAAGAAATAACATTTGCTGTGTGTCTGGTCTGTGTTGAGTGTTTCTATAGAGCCAAGAAAGGATTTAAGGAGATTGATGAGCCTGAATGTATGGATTTAGCTTTTGCTCCCCAAATACCTTATGGACTCTCTTGCTTACCTACAGAGAGTCATTCAAGTTACCTTTCTTTGTCTGTGTGCTCAATCAACTTGAAGCAGGAATTTGGCTGAACAAAATGAGAATCCTGTAACTTCTTTCAGAAAAGTGAGAGGAAACAACTTGTCTGCTTCAACACTGCTGTGATTAACCGTTTCTTTCCCAAGACAAATGCTCAAAAATTCTGAGTGTTAGAAAAAAGGTTCCCTGCACTCTTCTTGTCCATGAGAAGTGCTATATAGACTGTACATCTTTTGAAGGACCCTGATTATTTCCTCCAAGTGTAATATTTAGAGAGCAGTTACATAGTCTGTTCTTTATTTTAAAATAAAAAAAAAATTAATTTTTTTTGTTGGATTGACTGGAGTGCTGCTACTTAGGAGCTGTATTTCCTATGCGTTTCATCAGGGTATTTTGATTTTCCTTGTACAGAACAGAATGTTGCTCCAATGGTAGTTCTATAATTAACTCAGAGGCAAACTTCCTCTGTTTCCTCTGTAGGTAATATGCAGGGATATGAGTCAGTAATAACCAATTAGCTTGTTTATAGTGAAGTTTTCCTTAACTGCCCTCGAACTCCAGCAGCAACGATAAATGAGGAGCATCTTAACTCTTCTTTTGGCTGAATTATCTGCAGTCAAAATAACCATCTGCATAAAAACCCCTGGTGTTAACTGGATTCATAAATACTAGGTAGAGTTGGTATCTCTTCCCTCCTACCCTCCAACCTGCCCTACTCTGTGGGAATTATGGCCTTGGAGTTCTCGTTGAGAAGACTGGGTACTGACTTTCATCTGGAAATAGATGTGGCTTAGTTACTGATGGAAAAGGGCATGGCAGGAGGGAATTCTTGTCAGTGGAGAAGCAAAGTCTACACAGCTTCCATGTGCTCCTTAGCTGTAGACTAACAGATATGACTACTGGATGAAAAGCTTTCCTTTTAGAGATGTATTTGGAGGTTGAAGATGCTTTGTAGCTGGGATACTTGCCTTAACTGTGGTTCTTTGTTTTTAAAACTTTTTTTTCATAGATCTGGTTTAAGAATTAAGACTTGGGTTTTGAAGTATTTGAGCAACTTGCTGCTGCCCAAGTCATGACGCTCCCGTTTCGAAAGGACTTGGACAAGTACAAAGATCTCGATGAGGATGAAATTCTTGGCAAACTTTCGGAAGAAGAACTGAAACAACTGGAAACTGTTTTGGATGATCTTGACCCTGAGGTAGGCATTAGCCAAGTGTTATTTTTTTAATTTGTTCCATAACTAGGGTAAAATAAGTTAAGATTTTGTACGATATACTTTTGGACAGAGTTTTTTCCTAGTCTGCTGGTGATCTTACTTACATATATATACATGTATATAATGTTTACTTCCTGTTGGCAAGGAACTGCAATAGAGGAGAATGGAAGAAGGGATAGTCAGGAGGAGCTTTCTGGGATTTATTTATAAATAAAAGTGGCTCTTTGTCATGTTCTTGAAAAGAAAGTTTATTTAAAAAGGTCTGTTTAACTTTCCTGTTTCCAATAAACAACCCTTTTTCGTCCATTTTTCTTTTACTACTTCTGCTGTTAGTTTGATGGGTGCTAACCTCTTCTGAAGATTCCTGGTCCTGTATCTGGTAGTCTGTATCTATTCCTGTCCTCATGCTGACTTTGTAAAGAGAAGGCAAATAATCACCGAGCTCCTGAATGATTATGTCAGCATGGGGTATTGGAATATTAGAGCTTTCTGCTGTAATGAGCTGAGTGGTCCTCTACTGATACTGCAGCTAATGTCAGACTCCAAGACTTGTGTTTTCACCTAGTGGTTCTCTGTTTTTCCTTTAATAGTACCAGGATTAAGTTTAATCTTGATGTTCAGGGATCAGTTAAGAATATTATGATCACCTATTTTGTTGCACTGCAGGATATTATTGATATTTTAATTGCCTTTGGCTTTAGGGGCACTTTAACAGGGGAGAACTGGCAAAAGGGATTGGTTGTCTTTTAAAACAGTGTGAATTCCTATACATTCTGTTCTTTCCTTACTAATATCCTCTTTTTTTCTCCTTAGTTGATGATGACAAAGAAATACCCCACCTTGAGTCAGGTCAAACGTAGCAATACTCTGTGTTAAATGCCAAACAATGGTAGAGTCAGTTGTCTTAAAGACTTAGAAACACATAAGTAAGTGGTAGAGGAAGTAGGCTCTTAGTGAATGTCTAAACTGGAAATAGCTGTGTTTTATTTACTACTACTCATTTGAACAGTGCTCATTCTAGAAACGAAATTAAAAGTAACTAGCAAATCAAGTGCTGGGAGCTGTTGTACTTAAAGAATCGCTTCAGTCCTACTCAGAGGGCAGTGTGCTGTATTTTACATTTCATTCTCTGTGTCTGAAGAACAGGTTACTTTGTGTCCTCCCTTGCCCCAAAAAAGGAAGTTGGCAAGGGATCAAAACCTGAAAAGGATGATGTCTCAGGTTTGAACCTTGCAGACAGGGAGAAGGAAGACGGAAGTGAAACTAAGCAGGTGTTCCCCCAGACTTTCTAAGCTGTTCCTGTTTGCTCCATTTGTTCGGCAGAACGCTCTGCTGCCCGCGGGCTTCCGGCAGAAGGACCAGACTGCAAAAAAGGCCTCGGGTCCCTTCGACCGGGAGCGGCTCCTGGCGTACTTGGAGAAGCAGGCGCTCGAGCACAAGGACAGGGAGGACTATGTGCCTTTTACAAGAGAAAAGAAAGGTAACACCACCCTTTCCGGTGCAAGTGGTTATGAAATCCGTGAAGTGGACCAACCAGAACTGCTGTGAACCAAATTTTATTGGAGCATTGGCAACTCTAATGCTTTTTAACTCGTGGCGTTCCCGAGCGAGTGCTGCTGTGGAGAGGCAGGAGGCTTCCTGTTCAGGCATTTTGTGCCTCTGGAGCTGGTGTGCTGTTTGTATGTAGCAAAGGAAGGAAGTAAGACTCAAAGATTTTATCATAAGTTGCCAAGTTCTGATGGGGATGGGAACCTCAAAGTAAGAGCTAACCCTGATTTGCGTCAATAATAACAAATGTTGTCATTGTGCCCGTGGCTTGTGCCTTGTGCTAAACAACCTTTGTAATACTGTGTTAAATTAGAAAAACAGCAGTTGAGTGATGTTGTGGAAGACACTCAGTAATGTTCAAAGATGCTCTAGGCTGACAAGGCCAGACAAGTGGTATATGCAGTCGTGTTGTTTTTCTAGTGTCCTTCCTGAAGGGTTTAATAAGATTGCATAGTTAGTACTAAGTAATTACATAGTTAACATCACAAGTTTTGAAATCTGGCTGTGGTTTGTGGTCTAAAAACCATGGACATGTTATTATTTGAAATTTCTGCTTTGGATCTGATATTCTCATTGACTTGATGGGAGCATTTGCCTTTTCCAGAGAAAATTAAAAAATAATATGCATCTTAAATATTGTAAGAATAACTTCATATTTTTCCCATAAAACAAGAGTTCCCAAATCCGTTGTGCCTTACAAAGCAGTATTGGTAAGGACAGAAACTCCCAGAGCTGCGCTGGGTACATATGCACAGGAGGCGGCCTTTAGTTGTCACCACAGTGTTTGAGTGCCTGTGAATCCAGGCTTGTCTGAACCTTCCCCAGCAGCAGGGACAGATCTGCTGCACTGAGACTTCAGCAAATTGTTTGCTGAGTTGTATTCCAGCTGCCCAAGATGAACAGGCTCCTCTTTTCTTAAGGGTTTGAAACCCTTTAATTCTACTTAATTCTCTGGTGTGAATCATTGCTTATTTCAGATTTGAGTCTTCATTCATCTTCTGAGTTTGTCTATATTATAGTGGTGTATATTTGGTGAAAATTTTCTTGGGCATATTTGCATTTCCTCTGCCTGTGACAGGTAGCTTTACTTGACAATGCTGGTGTCTTTTTGCTTTTTCCTTGAAGTAATAGAGAGATTATGACTTTACAATATGCTGCACTCTGTGTATGATGTCCTACTTCCTCCATACACTGTGGTTTACCTTAGTTTGAAGTTTAACACCACTCGTGTTGAGGAGACACTCGTTTGCTGGCAGGATCTGTAAGGGTAACTGAGATAAGGATAATGCAATGTATTGGGTGCAGAAGGTGCCCACAGCAGCAGGTATGGTGCCTTATGGTTCAGGTAGGTGGTTCTCTGAAGTCAGCTTACATGCACACAGCACAAGTATTTGTTTGGGTAGATAAAATCTGTGAGAATCGAGTAGAAAAACAGAAAGGACCAGCTGTAACGTAGATCTTGGTTAAGAAAGATCAAATGTCATTTCCTTTTTGTAATAAAGTATTACTAAACTGCAGTGTGTCTGCATGTTGCAATGAGTCATACCAGTTTAGTTAGTAAAATTTCCTGTATCTCTTGGAAAAAAAAAATTGATGTTTAATAACTTTTTCCACCATTTATTTTAATACCGTAGAAGAAGAGAAAATAATGTGAAAAATTGAATGGAGCTTACTTTCATTAAAACTAAAAATGTGGAAACAAATGTTTAGTGTGGAAATTCATGCTTTGTTAAATGGGCAGAAGGCAAGAAGGCCAAGCTCATTTTGTAGTAGGTGAGGGATAATCTTTTCTTTTCCTCTCGTGGAAATATTATGGTTCAGCTTTGACTTGCTGCCACGTTTGTATCCATTTTGCATAAAAATGGCAAATCTATGTAACTTAAGCTTTACAATCAAGGAATCATTATATTTATCTAGATATAGAATTTGGAAAGGGCATGAAGTAAAACTTAATAGATGTGTAGGATATTTTTTATCTAGAGGGAACTTGCATCCCAATGTGCTTTTTCTTTAATACTAAAAGAAAAAAAATAACAAACAACTAGGCTGGATAATACTTTTTCTCTTTGGCTAGAACAATGTATTATGGAGAAATGCTAAAAACATTGTAGAATAGGGGTAGATGAAAATCTCACCTGATTCTCTTGTTAATTCAGGAGAAAACTGACAAATGCAACTTTCAGTTCCAGAGGTTTTGGGAGGACAGAGATGGATTTGAACTGCAGCTGTTTTCTTGGAGCCATTTTTTTGGGTCAGGATTTGCTAAAACATTTGTGTGCCTGGCTGATCTTGTTGCTCTAACTTGGCCTAATTATTCATTTCATGGAGTGAGGAGGGGCAAATCTATCCTCTCTCCCTATTCTATTTTAGTAGAACTGATGTCCTGCATGGTCATTTGACCTGCAGATTTATCAAAGAAGCTTATCCTGAGTTAAATTTAGCCACCCTGGCTTGCTGCTGATCCTGGTAACCTTGTTTTCCTACTGCAGTGTAAAGGGAAATTCTCTCTTCCAGGTGTCTCAAGTACCTCATTTTGGGGGAGCATGTTATTTTAGAACACTTTTGCATCTCTTTCAGTGATAGAGGATGTGATTTCTCCCAAGTCTTTGGAACCTCTCTTTTATTTTGTGCTATGAAATGTGGAAAATCTAAAATAATGTAAAGTGTCCTGCTGTAGTGAGATGAACAGTGCTAAAGTAATATTAAGTTTAACAATCCCTAAATTATATCCTATTACATTTTTCCAGTGCCTGATTTTGTTTCTGAAGGCATCAGTAAAAACTTACTTTGTTTTTAAACATGATTTAACGATTTAACTCACATTCTGTTCCAATTAAGTGTTGAACCATACAGTAAAACATTGTTCAACAGATTCATGAGAGCAGTGTGGTAATAATTGCAACAAAACCAGCTTTGTCTTAATCTGTACATGGAAGTATGTCATAAAGATTTTACAAGGCATACTGCAAGCAGAAGGATCTCTCATGCAAACAGTAAAGGCTTTAGTGCTGGAGACTGTTGCCCTTAAGTGTGTTCCACTCATCTGACCAACACTCCCCACTTCTCTGGGAGCAGCAAAAAACCTGAATTATTGCACCTGAGATAAAAACATATCTTAAGATTACTAATGTACTTTGTGCTGTATTGTGGAAGGCATTAGCAAAGTATTATGTAAACTAAGCTTTGCATTTCTAGCCTTTGCACTTTCCTAATTGTAGCCTATTCTTCCAACTTTCCCTTTTCCTGCCAGGGTATTTGTTCTGGGTAAATTTGCAGAACTCCATGATCTCAGAGGTTTTTTCCAATGTAGCTGATTCTGTGATTCTCTGATTCTGCTTTAATGCTTGGGGCTTGTTGAAGTTTGAGGGTTTTTTTTGTTTGTTTGTTTTGTTTGGATTTGTCTGTATCACCCAGAAAGTGTTGTTAGGCTCAAACTGCAGCCCCGTGGCTAGAGCTCTTTCCTTTCCACCCTGCTCAGTTGTTGCTCTGGATCACCACTGCCTTCTGTTGCAGCAGGATTTGGGAAGCTGTGTTCTCTGCTTGCCATTGAATCCCTGGTCTTTAAAGAAGTGTGTTACATGTTGTGAAGTGAAGCTAATATCCTGTGGGAGCTTTGCAGGAACAGCTTGTGGGATTGACATTCTCCATACAAGAGTGACACTCCAGCCTTAATGTAAAACAGTTTTCTCACTCACTGCTCTGTGGTTTATAGTCAGATAACAAATAACAGTTCTGTTTCTGCAGTAAGACACTGAGGAAGTCACTTGTAAGTTGAATTCAAAAAAAATTAGTATTAAATTGTGTTTACAAGTGAATTGATGAACTTAAGTCTCTCACATAGTAAGAACTGGAGATTGATGAAGTGTGGATTATGAAGTCTCCTCTGAACTGAGGAGACTTTAAGGAACATAAGATGTAAGGAATATATCAGATGTTACTTACTTTTCTTCATGAAGCCACTGATGAGAAAAACTTGTATTCAGTTGTCCTGAGGTAACACTTGATTCATTTCCGCAAATGGAGTACAGCAAAAGAGGATTTTAGACTTTCTTCTGCTGTGTAAATTGTGGCTGCTCGCTGCCTGCTGGAATGGGGGTAGGACTGTGGGATGTGTGAGAATAGTACCAGCAATATGCAGTGGTGGCCCCACTGAACAGCCCTGATTTCTGCAACATGTTGAGCCCCACCCGAGATACTGTGAGTCTGTGTGTGAAATGTCCAGAGCACTTCAACCAACAACATCCAGTGTTCCTGCCTTTTGAGCAATACAATTGTGTGGAGCTTGGAACTGCAAGTTGATTCTGTAGCAAAGAAAGCCTGTGACTTAATCCTGGGATGTGCATCATCTAACATTTTAGCTTAAAAGGCATAGAAGACCTGAATATATAGTTATTACCAAAATGATGTGAACATTTGCTTCTTTGTGTTGTGTTGCTTAATCTTCACAATATCCTCGTTGGCTGAGAAGGAGGATGTCTTGTTCCTTCATGTAATCAAATCCCTGCTACTTGGAAATGTTCCACTTGAGGGCCCGGAAAGCTGTACATCTCATGGGCTGCACAGATGTGTAGCGGTTTCTGGTTTTTTTATTTAAAGCTTGCATTACTGAGAGGAAGGGAATTGCCAAACTATCTTGGCAGCAGGCCTTGAGTTAGATCATTGTCCCCAGAGACACAGGGGTCTTACCCCTTTTGAAATAAGTTCATTACTGGAAGTGGGGAGTGGGGAAGGACCTGCTTTTGTGTGTGCATTGTAAACCTCTCAGTTCTGGGCTAGGATGACATTAAACCAATGAATGAGAGATTATGTACACAAGGGTGTGACCTGTTTTATAACAAAAACTGCTCCTGACTCAGTTCATATGACTGGGGTTGGCTGCAGTGAACATTTCTGGAGGGCAGTACCTTTTAACATTTTTGCTTTATTAAAAGCTAAATACACTTCTCACTCTCTTTAGGTTTTCTTAAGAGTCAGGCATATATGTATAAAGTTAGTCTTACTCTTAGAAAGCAAACGTTTAGAACCAGACATTCCTAACCTATGAATTTAAGCATTATTTAAAGGCAACATCAGGAAAAGTAGCTCTTTTTCTGTGAGTACTGGGTGATGAAGCAGACAGAAAGCTGATCTAGGATGAAATACATTTTTGCAAAGTTGCTTTTAACTGAGATTCATTTGCCTCTTCTGCTCTCTGCCTGCTCATATGATGCTGTGGAGAGAATGGCTGTTTCATGAGTTAATGAAAACCTTGTCAAACATTCTTGTATCTCTTCTGAAAATTACAATTTATGTTGAAAGTTATTTTCTCCTCAGTAGGTGATGCTGGTAAAATAAAATGGTAGAAACATACTGTATCAATTATATTAAAATAACCTGCAACATCTACTACTTAAGCCTTTACTTTATGAAAGTTTTCTTTTAATCCTGAATCACCAGTTTCTTTTGCACTGTCCATCAAAGCTGAGATAAGGGTGGTAATACGTGTCAGCTGCCTTCAGCTACTGTTTGGAGTCATTACAGTTACGTAAGGAGGTTTATTTTCTTCTTCTAAATATGGATAATGACCATTTACACAAGTTTCCAAAGAGATAGCAACCCAGGAACAAAAATACCTTGTTGCTAGCAACAGATCTTGATCATCAGACTGTGTTGTCAGAGAAAAACCTGATGTACTTCTCTGTAATCTGTGCTAGAGGCAATGCATTAACTTCCTTTAAAAAGAAAATAAACCACAACTATTGTACTCTAGGATGGGAACTTGGAGAGAGAGAGAAGAGGTGGATGTGTTTTGTGATGCCTGTGTCTTCTGTAGGACACAGGACCTGGTTTCAGGCATTGTTCCTCACCAGTGGTGAAACCAAAATCCCACTTCATTTCCCCTAAATAAAACTGAAACATCCCTGTAAAGCTTTGTGGCACTGGGAGGGGTTCAAAAATGCTAAACTTAGTCTTAGCCCAAGCATGTAACAAGATCAACTTGTGAGCAGCACGAGGGAAAAAATCTTAGGCTCTGCCTCCTGCCCAGGAGGTCTGATGGTGGTGCATGTAATCATGTCATTGGGATGAACTAGGGTGATTCCTGTGTGGAAGTATTTTATAACTATGGATGTGGAAGAGGGTGGGTTTGGGTTCCTGAATTGGAACTGAGACTTCATAGGAAGACCATCAGCACCACTTCCTACCCCGGGAAATAAAAAAAAGGCAGTTGGAAACCCCTTTCCCATAACTCTTTCTGCTGATAGCTCAGGCAACTTGGAAAGTCTGAAAAACTTTAATAATTGTTAAGCTTTGGTTTGCAGTTGTGGATTACTTCTATCAAATGTATCAGTACCAGAGCTTTTACTTACCATGTTTACTTGTCCAGAACCTAAGCACCCCTCGCCTCTCCAGGGCTCCTACCCAGTGGTAGATTTCTGTGTTCTGAAAGGCCAATTCTAAACCATTCACAGCTGAACTGTTGGAATATCTTGCTTGTATTCAGATTTCCTACCCTAACTTTTCAGCTGGAGATGTATGCAGGAATTATGGTAACTACACAAACCTCTACTTAAAATGCATGTCTTCTAAAATAACTTTTCTCATTACTTCCCGTAATAACTAAAAAGTTGGTGGTATTGCTATTGCTTTTTTTACCATTGAATCTTCCATGACCTTTCTAAGTATCATTTCAGGAAACAGTGTCATTGCCAGAGAAGTCTGTTATCTTGTTTTGTGCTGTTCACAAACCATGGTTTTCTCAAGCATTTGGGCATCTCTTTTTTGCTTCAGAACTGAGTTCACATCTGACATGAGAAATTATCATGTATGCTGTAAAAACTGCACTGAATATGCAGGCCTGTGATTTCTGATAATTCTTTGTTATTTTCTCTCATTCAGATTAAATTTCTGCCTGGGTCCCTCCTCCTTTGAGAGGATACTGATCACTGTTCTCTAGGGATACTCAATCTTTTTAGACACTTTTTCTAGACTGTTTAAAATGTATAACGGAGACTTATATGTTACTTTTGAATCCTTGTGAGAAACAAATAAGATTGGAGTCATGATACAGACTCCTGAAAATTTATTCTTTTTATCCTCTTTCCTCATCTGTGACTTGCAATAACAGAAGAAACTTCATTCCTTTTTGTTGTCTGTGGTGCTCTTCTCAGGATTTACTAAATATAATATGTATTCTTTAGGTACAGAACAATTTAAAAATAAGTAACTACATAACACAAAGTAACATCAGACTTTTCATTTTGTTTACTCCAGGGAAAATATTTATCCCCAAGCAAAAGCCTGTACAGTCTTTTGCAGAAGAAAAATTCACTCTTGATCCAGAACTGGAGGAAGCCTTGACCAGTGCCACAGACACAGAATTAGGCGACCTTGCAGGTTAGTTTTTTTTTTTAAGTATGAATGGGCTAGTGCATCTTTAGACAAGAAAGATCTATAATTAACATGGTATTTATCTGACCTCAGGAAGTTGTAGTTGTGATAGAAACTGCATCATGTTATATGCCAGCTTCCTTGTAGCATTTCAACTTTGTTGATTTGTGATAATTTTTAGGAAGGTAAATTATTTTGGCCTGCAAAAGGTACCTGATTTTCAAACTCAAAACCTTTAAATCCATTCCTGAGACTTCCTGGTTTTTGTTGTGTTGGTGTCTGCTTTTTCTTGTGGATGAGGATGTGTTGTTATGTGCCTGTGTTCCTAAAGCTTCATTTTGTGACTGAATGACACTCTTAACTTTGAAGCTGGAACCTGGTGAGGTCAAATTTTTCAAAGATATGAAAACCAACTAAAAAGTCTATAATTAATTTTTTTCTACTTTTAAAAATTATTAAGGTATTGAATGGCTTCTTGTACTGTTAACTGGATGATGTACAGACATCAGTTTTTGTTATTTAAAGGAACCTTCATCTGAGCTGAATTAGTCAGGAACAATAAAAATGCTTTTTTGCTGTTTCTCTGTTTCCTTTTACAGCTATACTGGGGATGTCCAACTTGATAACAAACAATCAGTTCTGTGATGTAGTAGGAAGCAGTAATGGGATTGACAAAGACAGCTTCTCAAGTAAGTGTTTGTATGCAGGTGCTGGAGAAGTTAATTCTTTGCACTGCACACAGTTACTATTGCATTTACTATTTTCTGTTGCACCAACATTCTTTTAGACTCTTTAGTCTTACTCTGGAAATGTGTATGCAATAACATTTGCTAGTTGAGTTCTGGAGTTACAATATATGCACACTAAAATGTCTTCCGAAGTTAAGTCACTTTTTGGTGACAAAAGTAGGCGTAAACATGCATTCTGTGTGTTGATTTTTAGGTTTGATATTTGTGTTTGTAATTCAACTTCCATGTGCTTTCTGAAAAAAGCTGGTGTGCAATAAAAGCAGAAAGGCTATAAAGACCTTTGGAAAAGGATTGAACTTTATGAAGATATTTCAGGAGAGGATGTTGTGCTTTTTGGGTGGGGGAGAGATGTAAAGACTGATGAAATGATCTTTAAATACAATAAATATTTAGTATATGTATCATTTATTAACAGTGAATGTATGCAACCTGTTTGATTACATTTAAATGCCTTACTTTTCAGATATAGTAAAAGGTGAAAAAATGTTGCCTGTTTTTGATGAACCACCAAATCCTACAAATGTGGAGGAGACACTGCAGAGGATCAAAGATAATGATTCTCGTCTTGTTGAAGTTAATCTAAATAACATTAAGGTAATTACCTGAAGCCTGCAGTAAATATACTGCTTTTTCTCAGTAGAAGACACTTAAAGCTGCAAAACTCTCTAAGAGACCATGGGAGGCTTATTTTAAGTCCAGCAGCCTTTTTGCTAAATGTTGTAGTGTGTATAAGCTCAGAAACCTGGAGCTAAACCGATAAGCCGTCTTGGATTCTTTTGCCAAATGTGTGCTTAAAAAGCCTTAGACCTTCTTACTGCCAGCCCAGATTTCTGTTGCTGCCAAGTTGGCAGCAGTTCACTGTTGTGAACTACTTTTTTGAATCCTTTGTCCTTGATGGAGCAATGTGCTCTCAGTTACTGCAATTGCAAACAAAGTTATATTTGTACCTGACATCCTTCTAATTCTTGTACAAAAGAGCTGTTGCTGTTAGGGCAGCTTTTGAGTGTAACAGTTGTGGTTCTAAATATGACAAACTTTTGTATATTTGCTTGAAAGAAAACAGAACTACAGCACTGCTGACTTACAGTGCAGACAGCAGTGACAGCCTTGTCAGCAACCAAGGCTACTTGTTTCACTTATTAAAGGAAGAAAATAAAATACTTGGTTTAAGAATACTGTATGACAGATAAATGCTAGCTAAAAGAGCTGCCTAAAAAGGCAACAGATCAAAATTCCTGATATAATAAACTGAGAAATTTTCTACCCTAATTAATTATCTAAAATTATTCTTTTTAAGCTTGGTTGATACCACACTGTAAAAATTATTGCTTTATAGAATTAGTGACCCTTGTATCCATTGCATCTTTACTGTGAGACTGCTGAAGACCAGTGATAGTTAATATTATAGGACATTTTGCTGTGAAGAGAATAAGATAATGGAGGAAGTTGGGTTGGGGGGGGAACTTATATATCTCAAGAGAGTGAAATGCTATTTTTAATTCAAGAACATACCAATTCCAACGCTGAAAGAATTTGCAAAAGCCTTAGAAACCAACACACATGTGAAGAATTTTAGCCTGGCAGCCACCCGAAGCAATGATCCTGTTGCTGTTGTGAGTATCTCGATAATGTGTTTAAGTGGGGTGCAAGGGAAGTTAGGATGGAAAGGCAGTGATAAGGGATTGAATTTAATCCAGTGTAAATGATTAGGGATGAAAATGATTACGTTCTGTTACACTGTAAAGTATGTTTTCTTTAACAAACTTTGTTGTATTAAAGTTGGTAAATGATTGCTAGCAGACTAATATGCAGCAATGCATCACATGTGTGAGATGACTGAGAATTCTTTTTTCCAGTCCCTTCCCCCTGATTTTTCATTTTGCTAATCTCTTTCCTGTTTTTCTTTCTTTCCTACTTGTTTAGTTCCTGATGTTCATTCCAGTAGCCAATAGTATATTCAAAATTAATTTACAAGAAGCACATTAGAGAACTGAAAAAGCTCATAATATTTTTCAGTGAACTAGAGTTTTAGTTGAAGAAAATTGTAAAACACTTGTTTCTGTGATCTCCCTGTGACCAAAGATTTGCTTAAAGCATTTGTATACAAAGCATAATAATAGTCAAGATATCTAGTTTGATACAGTTGAAAGTAATTTATCATCAGATCTTGGTTTTTTCTATGTTGAATCAAAAACAGTGCCTTATTTATTTGCAAAGAAAGAGGTAAGAAAACAAAACTAATTGTTTTGACAGAACAATCCTTTGCATTTTTTGTTATTTCAAATTAAAAAGGAAACTAGTTTGAAAGACTCCATTAAATAAACAAATGAACATTTGAAAGCTTTGGTTTTGGGTCAGTTAAAAAGTTGCTTTTCAGCAGGAGTGAAACGGAATGTAATAAAAATCTATAAAGGCTTCTTTTCTCGGGTGTGGTTTTTGTTGGGTTTCTTTGCATTGTGACTTGCTAGAAAAAAATGTACAGGGTATGATTTTTATGACAGTGAAGCTCAGCTGTCAGCTATTCTTGTTTTCTTCCTTTCTCAGGAGGAGGATCAGGCATATTTCCATAAAAGTGCTTTTAGCTACATGCTGGTATTGTGCTTGGAGCTTTGAATTTTACCTCTTCCTACCAAATCTGTAGGCACAAGCATTCTGAAAGTCAGATCTCCTGTTTACAAATTAACCATATCCAATTCTCTCAGCTGACTAACGCCCTTTCTTTGGCCTTCACTTAGCAGCTTGCATTACTCATTGTAGGCTGCGAGGGCTTACAAAATGGAATTGGTCCAATATGCTAATTTCAGACAATTTATATTCTGTGTAGCTTTTTAGTTTGTAACAAGAGAAAGACAGACCTTTTCTTGACTCAGTACTATTTAAAAAGGGAATGTAGATAATGCCTGGTTGAAGATTCAGTTCAGTCTCAAGTGAAAGCTTGCAAAGTTACACCATGTACTGGTGAACGTGTTGCTCCTATGGAAATGATGATGCCTATGTCCTATGATGTACTGCAGAAAAATTCAAAAGTTTAATGATACTTTCTTACATTCAAAGGCTCTTGCAGATATGCTGAGAGTAAACACAAAATTAAAAAGTTTAAACATAGAATCAAACTTCATCACTGGAGCTGGAATCCTGGCACTGGTTGATGCACTGAAAGACAATGAAACATTGACAGAGATCAAAATTGATAATCAGGTAAGTGAGGTGGTGGTGGTGATATCATAGCTAAAACCAGCCAGTCCTAGTTGACTGAATATTTTTAGTAGACAGCTTGTGATAAACTTTTCAAAGTATTTTATGTTTAATTATCTTAACACCATCAATAATTGCCCTTAAGATTCTTGGCAGCATGCATCTGAAGTTGATTCCAGGTCACTTCTGTGCTTCCTGGTGCTTTGAAGTGCACAAACATATCTTGTGACCTTCTGCCTATTTGATTAATCATAATGAAGCTGAGTGTTTATTGACTGATTTGGTTAAAGTATTCTGATCTCTTTGAGGGTGAACACACATAAGCTCTGTTGTCTTTGTGGACCTTTTATTTTAACAGAGGCAGCAGCTGGGCACACTTGCAGAAGTAGAAATTGCCAAGATGCTTGAAGAAAACACCAAGATCCTCAAATTTGGATACCATTTCACACAACAGGGACCTCGAGCCAGGGCAGCTGCAGCTATCACAAAAAATAATGATTTGGGTAAGACCTGTCAGTAGAGACTGACTATTAACTGAGTGTGTGTATGGCACAGGCTACAAAGGTGTCTGCTTATTCTGCTTCTCCCTTGACAAAACCAGAATAGCACAATGTTACATCAGTTTCAGGTTTCTCCTGTGCTGAACTCCTACTCTTTTGTTGCTGCTTGATGTTCTCTATTTTGTTGCAGGGTGTTTCAGGTGTATGAGTTGAGGATTTTTAACATAGTCTAGAACAAGAACATTCAAATTCCATGTGAGTTGTGGCAAAAGGAGTGAAAATAATAGTTTTGAGTGTTCAGTTTTATTCAGATAAGATTCATTGCTTCTTTAAAAGCAGTATTGGAAATGAACAGCGTAGCATGCCCTGTTGAATGCCAGTACACCCAGTCTCATCTGGAATGCTTAGGCAATGAAACCAAACATCCTGTCACATGCAGAGGGTGGGACTGGATCATCTCTTCGGGTCAGGCACAATCACCATCCCTGCCTCTCCAGCTGGTAGCAGTGGCATCTTTATTTGCTGCAGTCAGTTTTGTTGGAGCTCATCTGTTAGAATCCTAACTAAATGGGTCAGCAGAAAATTGGTTAATAATATAGCACATGAATGGAAATCGTTTGTGTAATGTCAAATACTTGAAGCACTCAACTGCAAGATGATGTGGTCCATCTGTTTAAATAGAATTGCATTTTAAAACTCTACTTAATTAGATCTTCTGTCTTTAGATGTTTTGTGGTAAAGATTATATGTCTCATCAGCATGAAAATGGGCCAGGCTGTTTAGTAGTAGTAGCAGTAGTTCAGGAATATATTAGAGGGAATGACACAGGAAATTGGACTTTGGTTTAAAGATCTGCTTCCCCTCTGAGTAAAGGTTAAAGTGGAGGAGAACAGCTCTGAAAGATATGGAGGAGGAGTAACTAGAATAGAGCACAGAGAGAGAAGAAAGGCAGTAGGACACTCTGTAACTGTTTCTCAAAACAGATTCTAACCAGTTATTTTTTTGTCATAATGCTTCAGGTATCTCTTTACTTTCTAAGGTTTCTCTTCTCAGTAGTTCTCTAGTTAGTATTTGAGTGTTGTGAATCTATTTTTCTATTGATATTTTGCCTTTTTTTTCTTTGCTTTCTTAGTCTGGAGTATGTGAGTAAAAGTTTCTGCACCTTTTCACCTCTCCAGCCGTGACGCTACAGAGACAGGTCACTCTGAATACCCAGCTGGGCATTCAGCACTGAAACTGAGATATTCCAAGTCTCTCATCTCTGTCTTTGTACGTTCCTTCCAAAAAGACAGTCTGCATCTACATCTTCTTTCTTGCTTACACTGTGTTGTACCACTTGCCTGCTTTTTGTCTGAAACTGTATCTGTTGCTTTTAACTGCATGATTGGAGAAGTCTAAGATTGGGAATTCTTTCCTCTGTTCTTGCCATTTGATGAAAGTGGGTGTGAATAACTTCTGTCACCTTACTTTCCAGTGAGTGGCTTTGAGAACAGAATCGCTTTCTTTGTGTATAGGTGTGCTTGCTAGACTTTTAAAAATAAAATGGAGGTGCCCTATATAATTTGTAAGACCCATAGCCATGTCTGTGTCTGCACAGAAAAGGAAAACATCATTTGATAGGGTGAAAAGAAAATGGCAAAAATAATATAAATATTGAGGAAAACTCCAGTCATTCAGTCAGTCTTGTGTATTCTCAAGTCTAAATAGCATGTGAGCTTTTAGTGATTTTATTCACAATTTTTTGTTGCTCTTGCATTTTCTAACAATTGAATGTTTTTGTTAATACATGGAATGTTTTAGGCTATTGAATGTAATATCTTCTGTGTGTGTATAAATTGTGTTAGATATCCCGTGAAGCTCTTGTATTGTTTCCTTTGAAGCCACATAAACCTAATTTAGCACTAGAAAACTGCAATGAAAAAAAAGAATACTGGCTAAATCTGCTTACCAGACATAAGATGATTAATGTTTCCCACAAGTCTTTCCTTGCAACTGTTTTGTGAATAAGGCAATAAGCACTGCCAAAGCATAAGCTTAAAATGATGGATCACATCAAGTGTTCATTACCTGAAGTTGAAACCTCAGGTGGCAAAGTAAAGGCTCACGTTGTAAAAATACAGAAAATGGTTACAACGATAAAACAGCACAACTTTTTTTTCTCTCTTTTTGCAGTTCGCAAGAGAAGGGTTGAAGGAGACAATTAGCAATCCTGCTGTCAAAACTCGGCGGAGTCATCACGGTCAGCACTGTGGGCTTTGGCAATCTTGGACTACACTGACTTGGCTTAGAAGGGAAAAGACTGGAAACCCCATTCCTTTTAAAGCAAAGCTATATAATGTGCTGGTATGCATCACGTTTTTCATGGAGACACAGTAACTGCACCAGTCTCTCTACCTTGGTTTTTGACTGGGTGTTTTTTTTAAGAACTTTTTTGTATTTCAAGACTTCGGCTGAGCTTTCTACTTAAAATGTAATTGCAAATCAGTGGTATAATTGTCTGTAGTCAAAGAATGGGACATTTAAGGTCATTGGGAAGATAATGACCCAATTGAAATGGTTTTTTTTAGAAAATCCGGGGGCGCTTATTTACGTGGAGGGGTGTGTATATTCCTGAAAACAATGAGTTAGTGATAAGGGATTCTTCACCCAACAGCTGGACTCATTGTGTAGAGTTGTTCAGCTTTGTTCATATGCACTGAAGAGAAATCTTTCACAGCAATGTTATTTGTAATTCTACTGTTTTATTTTTTATTAGTTCTTGATACTGTGAGTAAGTTTAAAGACATCCCTTTAAGGCAAACATAAATAAATTGGCTAAGGACTTCTCCCAGGAGATTAGAGGGACACATACAAAAGACTTGCAAAAAAAAAGGAATAAAAAATGAGGAACCTTGCAAAATGACAATTTTTTTTATTACACCTAAATCCTTTAAGTCTTTTTCAAAAGTGTCTTGCTCTGTATCTGAACTGGATATATTTTTAGACTGATTTCATGTGTTCATCGGCATTAGTTTATATTATTTGTTTAAAATTCCTTATCTACATTCACAAGTATCAATTTCTCTAGAAGTAGTGGACATGCATATTTTAAATTCTGCATAACTGTACAGGAAAAGCAGCCTTAAATGTAAAACCACTGACCTAAATTGCTAGCAAATGAAAAATCCTTTATTTCAAGCTGTTGTATTAAGCTATTTGTACTTCATATAAATCTATCATTTTTTAATACTGAAGTAACACTGTTGAGAAAGGATTTTTCTATTTTACTTATGTCTCAGTGTTGGAACACTACCTAAGACATGCGAAAATCAATCAATATGTAGTGTCAGATCTGTATGGTATAGTAATTATTAAAGTATTTAAAGTTGTTTAAACAAATTATTAAGGCAACAAGAATCACTTCAACTTCTGCACATAATCACAATACACTTCTTTGAAATAATATAAAAATCTAGAGGCTTGGTGTAGGTCTGCTTGGACTGTCCTGTACTAGTTTGCTTTGAGGTCACAAAAATGTTCTAAAGGACTGCTTGGCTATATTTATAGCAACAGAGAATTCAACTGACAGCTCTTTCCATTCAAAGATCCTAATGTGGTGAACTTTTATGTATAGAAAACATATTTACATGGAGGGGACTGAGATGTTTGCAACAGGTTGTATATACCATAAAAACTTAACAGAGCAAGTCTCTGACACTGTGCCCACAATTTGCTGCAAATCTTGTTTTGGGTCTTTAAAGACAGACTTTATTCCAGAGGTGACTTCAAATTTTACTGCAACTGTGCAGAGAATATTAAACTATAGTGCCTTCAGTGGGGATGTACATAACTGGTTTATACTTGTGGAAGAACTTTTTTTTTCCCCTATTTCAAAATCAGCCTTTTGTTAGAATTACAAATAAATATATGCTCTGAAAAACAACTTTGAATCAATTCTGTTAAAACCAAAGATTATACTTACTATAACCTTGAAACAACTAGGAGTGATCTGATGAGTAACAAAAGGGCTTCTTTTGGTTTTATCTTTTGTAAATTTCCGAGAACTTCATAGATTTTGAAATTTAAGTTCCCATACAGTGTGCATAAAGTCACATTTAAGTGTCTTTTTACAGACAGTGCTGTATAAAGATGGCCAAAGCATGTCATGTGCTGAGTTGCCTAAAGCTGTACTTTACTTTTTATTTGCTAGGCACCATAGTAATTTTGTGTCAAAAAACAGGCTCTAATTTCTTCCTTCATTTGTTGAAGGGCTGCCATATTCACAGAATCTGTTCACGTACTGTGATTCTATGATGACTTATTTTATCATTATCTAACAAGATTAGACAGTTATCTCCTACTTGAAAATTAAGGAGAAAATTGAAAGGCTGGATTATGGAAATGATAGCCCAAATCCCTTCCTTATTTTTTAAAATCAAATTTAGCTGTTTAATTATTTACATCCTAATCAAAGGCAGGGGCTTTTAAGCTGCAGCTCTCAGGTGTCCTGTCACCAATGATAGTAGTGGACCTTAATACTTGGTTTAGCTCTGTAGACAAAATAGGTAAGAATTTGACTTTGTCAGCACTTTCAGGACAGGAATCTGACAGACTGGGTATAGAAAACTGTTTTGTTGTTGCAGTCAACCAGAAGGGTTTGGCTGTCCAAAATGTTGCAAGACCTTTGGCATGGTGCATGGAACGATTAACAACAATTGTGCCTACGATGTGTGTATCCTGTTTGAAATAAATGAAGGAATTCAGTCTGTAGCCAGGAATCCTACAGGGTCTCAGCAAACCAAGTGGACACTGATGTAAGTGCTGTCAGGGGTGGTGAGATCCTGTGGATGACTCCGTTGATTCTGAGTGAAAGAGTGGTGTTACTCTGATAACCACTCTCACCAGAAACACAAGGTCTTTTTTCTAAGAGATGATATTTTTTTCATATGGATTGTTTTTAGCCTTAATGGACAGGTCAAATGATTGGATCTATTGATTCTGTTGGTTCCCAGCTAAGCATGGAAACAGCGCCTATATTTCAAAGCAATTATCTATTTACTGTTGTATTTTAAAGAAATAGCATCATTCTCTCTACAGCTTGAGTAATCCTGTGTTTGTAAGCTACAAACAAGCAAGTGTTCAATTTAAATTTCCATTGGGGAAACATGCATTGAGTGTTTTAGCCTCTCAGCACTGTATGCTGTCAGACTGTAAACCAGTAAAAGTTTTGGATGATTAAAGTACTGTATTCTTGTTGCGGTTTTGGGGGTTTGTTTGTTTACTTTTTTAAATAGTACAGTGTGACTTGCTTAAAAACTGACCCGTGCGTTTATGTTGTGTCAAAGCAGTACCTTTCCTTCTCCAGAAGGAAGGTGAGTGGAGTGACCCCGGGCAGTATCGTGACACCATATCGTGACACCCGTTCGCTCCGTACAAGGGGCGAGAGGCCGCTCTGTGCAGCGGCGTTTCTGCCCCAGGGGGGAGGTGTCAGGGCGGAGGTGGCGGCGGCCGAACACGATCCCTTTCCTTGACTCGCGGCGCGGCGCGTCCTCCCCTCCCTCGGGCGCCTCAGCCCGCGGGGACGCGGCCCCTTTAAGGGGCGGCGCCTCAGCCGCGGGGCGGGGCCGCGCTCTCGGCGCTCGCCGTGACGTACCCGCGCGCGCCGGCGGGGCCGCGCCGCCGCCGCCATGGCCGACATGGCGGACCTGTTCGGGAGCGACGCGGACTCGGAGCCCGAGCACAAAGGTGCGGGTCTGTCCCCTCCCGGTCGCCCCTCCGTCCCGCACGGCCGCCCGCCCGCCCCGCATCGCCCCTCGCTCGTCACCCGGGCCTGGGCGGGAGGCAGGGAGGGGCCCGCGGCAGGAGCGAGGCCGGCGCGGAGCCGCGAGCCGAGGGGTCGGTGCCTGTAGGGGAGGGAACGCGGGAACACGCTTCAGTCCTTAGCGTGTAGTCAGAGAACTTGTCTCCGTTCTTGTAAATCGCTTTTCGAGGCGGATGTTCTTTTATTTTCCTGCTCGAAACGGCGTTTACCAGCCTCAGCATTGACGAGGAGCTCCAGTGGCACAAACGTGCCCGGGTACATGACTTAAATTAAACACATGGTGACTGTTTTGAATTTGCAGACTATCATAAGCCACGTATATGTAGTTAGTTGTTTAAGCCTTCGTCATTTTAATAATATTATTTACTTTTGTGTAATTCCTTATTCCTTCTACAGTTTCAGCGTCTTAACACATAGCTCGTGGCTTGAAATGTCATGTGGCATCATTTTTCATTGTGTCTTTCTTCGGCTGTGCCTTTATTAGCAGACATTTTATTTTACTTGGTAACTTCTGTCAGTCCTTCTTATAGTTCTCTGCGGATTCTGTTTGGGTTGGTTATGGGAGGTCTTTTTAGTGTTAAAGGAATACCCATCTTGTGTACATCCTTGTAGGGACATCCTGACTTTTGAAAGGGTGATGTTTGTTTTGCAGATTCCGATTCTGGATCTGATTCAGATTCTGACCAGGAAAACGCTGGTTCTGGTAGCAATGCCTCTGGAAGTGACAGCGACCAGGATGATGACAGGGAGGCAGTAAAACCCAGTAATAAGGAGCTATTTGGAGATGACAGTGAGGATGAAGGAGCATCCCACCACTCGGGGAGCGACAACCACTCTGAGAGGTCCTACAATCGCTCCGAGGCCTCGGGGCACTCTGAGCATGAGGACAACGACCAGTCGGATGGGGACCAGCACAGCGCCTCAGAAGCTGCCCATGACGACGACGAGGATGAGCGTGATCATGGCTCAGATGAAGGCAGTCACCACTCAGAGGGAGATGGTTCTGAAAAAGCACATTCAGAGGACGAGAAGTGGGGCAAGGAGGACAAAAGCGATCAGTCGGACGATGAGGAGAGGCAGCAGAACTCTGATGATGAGGAGAGACAGCAGAACTCTGACGATGAGGAGAAGGCACAGAACTCGGATGAGGATGAAAGACCACAGGTGTCTGATGACGAGGAAAGACTCCAGAACTCGGATGAGGAGAAAATGCAGAACTCCGATGATGAGGAGAGGCCACAGGCCTCGGACGAGGAGAAGATGCAGAACTCGGATGATGATGAAAGGGCCCAGCGTTCTGATGAGGAGAAGATGCAGAACTCTGATGACGAGGAGAGGGCCCAGCACTCTGATGAGGAGGAGCAAGAGCACAAATCCGGTAGGACTGTGTACAGAAGTAATGATTTGCTGCTGGTTTGGTCTCTTGTTTTGTTTGCATTGGCCTGAAAAGATTCAAACTTCAGTGTAAAGGCAGTAATTGTGTAGCTTTCAACTATAGTCATCTTTGTAATGCTTTTTTTATGCAGCAATTTTAAATTCCTTTTCATCTGAATCAGCTTATTAGTACAAAGGCATTTTAAAGTTTGTGGAGCAAAGTTTTTAATTTGCTGAGAATAATTATGCTCCTTGGTAGAGTCTGCAAGGGGCAGCGACAGCGAAGATGAAGTTCTGCGAATGAAGCGAAAGAAACCGATTGCATCAGATTCAGAAGCGGAGAGTGATACAGAAGGGCAGAAAGGTAAACTGTGGTATTGTTTTGTGGGGGTTTGATTCCTTTAATCATCGCCTTGAGGTGCCATTCATCTGCTCCAGGATAGAATTGGTAGCACTTGCTGTATGCATGCACTGTGGTGCCATGGAAATAATGAAACAGCAAGAATTCTTTGTGGGGAGGTACCCGCTGTACTTCTGATTCACTCTGGTTAGTTCTGTCAGCTTTTCAGCTTCCTCCATGAACTTTTCTTTTGTGAATGTTCTTTCACATGTTAAGAAATGGTTCCTTTAATCAGAGCAGCCCAGGGAAGCTGTTCTGGTTTTTGTGATGGGTTAGCTGGCTGAGAAAGAAGTGTTGATTTTGTAAGAATTAAAACCTCCAAAATGTGTAATGGAGTTGCTGTTACTTATATTCATGTTACTTGAATAAGGATTATGTTACACTCTTCTGTTGCAGCTTTTCAGCTAGATTCCCTTATTTGATAGAGCCTTCCCAGGAAAACATACCTTGAATCCTTAGCTTAAAAATACATGGGGAAACTGTTTTTCTGGGTAAGGGAATAATGTGGGCTCCATAAACATTTGAAATTTTTAACCTTTGTAGGTGATTTTAAGTGTTAGTAAGAGTGAGGGATTTGGTAACCTTTTTTTTTTCTGTGAGTGTTCTTGCATTAGGGCTGTGTGTGCACATATATGTGTGTTTTAAAATAGCAATTTTTCTGCTCAAGAGCATGCAGATGTCATGGATCTGTTTGGAGGTGCAGATGACATTTCCTCAGGGAGCGATGGAGAAGACAAACCACCAACCCCAGGACAGCCTATTGTGAGTAGACTTGACTTTTGAGATAATGAACACACCATTCCTCTCTGAAATGGAGAACACCCGTTGAATTTGATAATATTTGAGTGAAAATTACATTAAGTAAGCATTACAGATAATTTTGCCCCAGTGGAAAGAATTATTAAAGTTTTATACATAACTACCAGATGGATTAATTTGTCTGCCTTCCCTCATCCCTGCTTTGCTTTATGGGTAGTTTTGATTGACATCAGTAAAATGCAAAGCCGTAGCTGTCTTTAGTACCTCATTACAGTTATTTGAAAAATATTTTCATTTTGATGATAAAATTTCTTGTTGATAATACAGAAAAATATCCTTTTTAATACGGGAGTTGTCGCCCATTTAGTCTCCAGTGCTTAACTGAAAACTGTAGGTCAGCTTCTGTGTTATGCTTTGCTGTTCTTTCCTGTCATCTCTGGAGTTTGCACTGGTACTTGAAGTCACTTTAAGTGGCCCATGAAAATGATGAATTGAATTGCTTTCAATGAAAATGTGTGAGTTCTTTTTTACCCCATCTCTCTCTGTGCATATGGATGACATTTCTTTAAGGAAAATGTGCTTATTAAAGCAGCAGTAGCCAGATAGACTTCTTTTCATGTGTGCTCCTATTCTCCATTTTTTCATTAGGATGAGAATGGACTGAGTCAAGAACAGCAGGAAGAAGAGCCTATTCCAGAGACCAGAATAGAGGTAGAAATACCAAAAGTGAACACAGACTTGGGAAATGATTTATATTTCGTGAAGCTGCCCAACTTCCTCAGTGTGGAGCCCAGGTAATTGCACATTAAATACACAATTGATAAAGTTTTTCAGTGTTTCCCTATATTGCTTCTGTTTAGTAATACAACTAAATGTGTTTACCCTGTTTAAAGCAGCTGACATTAAGATGAAAATTTATGGCTGTGATTAATCAGTTGTAATATCTGTTGTCATCTAATCAGGTGCTGAGTAATTTTGAGTTTGTGTTTCAGGTTGACTGAATAACTTCTTGTCTGTAAAAATAAAAAATGTGATTTAATTGAAATCACATGCTATCAGTTCCATTTTAAACATAGGTTCAGGCTCTCAGAGATGTGAAAAGCAAATGCACAGGATCTTTATGCACTTATGAATGGTTAAAAACAACAGTATGAATTTTAGAATAAGGCCTTTTTTATCTGTGTGTGCTAAATGTACTGCTTTACTGTGAAGAGGCTGGTTACTCCTTTTTGTGTTTACCTAACCCAAACTGAAGACATTTACTGGAATTCATATGTGAGACAAAATAACTGGAATTTGTTGTGCTAGGCTTGGCCCTGAAGGCCTTGTTCAGCACTTGTAGCAAATTACTGTTAAATCTGTCTCTTTGAGTGTTTTGTTAAGGAACTTTATTGAAAGTTCAGTAGGTGCCCTGTTAGGTGGCAGCACAGCCTTGTTTCTGTCATAGCTCAGTGAAACCATCCTTTCTGACCTCGGGCTCTAGGCTGCTTCAGGGGAGAATTGTTAAAGATCCCTTTAGTGGCTGTAATCAGTGAGAGAAGTCCTGGTGATTACTGGGGGTCAGACAGGACTGAAAATAGAATTGCACAGTAGCAGAGTCTATCACTTCTTTCCCTTGCAGCAGCCTGGAAATTATTAGGGAGGAGGTTAGGGAAATTGTTCTTCCACCCACTCCCATCCCAGTCGTCAGAGAGGAAAAACAATCTCATTTTCCTTTCTCCTTGTCTGGTTTTGAGATTGAAATTAAAAAAAAAAAACAAAGATTGTTCTCTTAGAAAATTCCCAATTCATCTCATTTTATATGATGATTTTATTTTTTTTCATTTTATTCTCTCTGTACAATGTTGTACATATTTTGTTCCAGACTTAACCCTCACCCCATCATCCTGATACTAAAGAAATAGTGTTTTCTGAGGCAGACTTGGGTTTTTTTTAGCTAGAACCATTTGGAGGGTGTGAATGTTACCGTGGCTGTAATCATTGGTATGGAGTACACTTGGATTGGGCCCCTGAGGTGGGGAATCACTGCAGTGATCCCTTGCTGCAGGAAGGGCTGTCTCACTGCTGTTACGGGCAGGTTATAATTTAAAATTTAAATTTTCAAGCACCTGTTATTTTGCACAACTCTAGAATAATCTGGATTAATCTTTTAGGAGAATAAAGAATGTATTATAAAATTTATTGCAGACCCTTTGATCCCCAGTATTACGAAGATGAATTTGAAGATGAGGAAATGCTTGATGAAGAGGGTAGAACTAGGCTAAAACTCAAGGTATGATTTTAAATT
The DNA here is from genome assembly GCF_003031625.1 of Empidonax traillii. Classification (NCBI taxonomy): domain Eukaryota; kingdom Metazoa; phylum Chordata; class Aves; order Passeriformes; family Tyrannidae; genus Empidonax; species Empidonax traillii. Next base: position 352,405 of record NW_020955310.1, read on the forward strand.
TCCTTTTCTCTTTTACACTTTTTTAGCCAAATTTCTTCAAAGTCTCTTTCAGATATCTTGGAATGGTTTTGAATTTGTGATTCAGATTAAGTGTGGGCCAGTTCAGCACTGAGGAAAGTTGATTCATTTTAGTAATTCATTTTTAAAAAGCTCGACAGCTGCCTTCCACATATAAAAGCAATACTTTTCACCTTCATTTCTTTGCATCATGCAACAAATTGCCAAGCCTTTCTAACTGCAACTCTTGACCTATATAGAGTACATTTTACCACAGTATTCCTTACTATGAGTTAGAAAACATGTTTTGGGTCCTTTCCCCACAGGTAGAAAACACAATACGATGGCGGATGCGACGAGATGAGGAAGGGAATGAGATCAGAGAAAGTAATGCACGGATAGTCAAATGGTCAGATGGAAGGTTAGTATGGACTTTTTGCTATTGAAGGAATGCATTTGTCCTTACAGTGACGTGCCACGACATGCAAAATTGGAAGGTCAAAAAACTTTGACGTCAGTTCTGCACAGGACAAATTATTTTAGTCTCAGTGCTTTGAAAAGTTTATACTCTGCTTAGTTTGGATTGAAATATAATTATTGCCTGTGTATAAAAAGGAAACATGAAGGCTTTCTTCATTTAGAAATGAGACGAAAAAATAGACTGTAGTGGCTTTATCAAATAATTCATCTGTGAATCTCCTTTAAGCATGTCTCTCCACTTGGGCAATGAGGTCTTTGACGTGTACAAGGCGCCGCTGCAGGGAGATCACAACCATTTGTTCATCAGACAAGGGACAGGTCTACAAGGACAGGCTGTTTTCAAGACAAAGTTAACCTTCAGGTAAAGATGCTATTCTATATCAAATGTTGATACTATTTTTGCAATTAAATGTTGTAACTAGTATATAGAGTTCAGAGATACTAGTTTGTAAACCTTCAGACCTTAACTGTTTAATAGGAATGTGCTATTTTCCAAAGATTTGTCCTAAATTAGGTGTCCAAGCTGGAAAGGTTAATGTGCCACCCAACTGTAATATGTAGGCTACATGTAATTTTTTTTATACATGTGTTTTAACAATGGACGATGCTTTTAGTTTTGTGCAGATGAATCTTTGAAATCTTAACTGTGCTGGTCCTACCGTTGTCCTTTGAAAATGGATACTTTCCTTAAAGAGGTATTTAACCCATATCAATTTTTTACCAGGCCACACTCTACAGACAGTGCCACTCACAGGAAGATGACTCTGTCTCTGGCAGACAGATGTTCAAAGACCCAGAAAATCCGTATTTTGCCAATGGCAGGTCGTGATCCAGAGTCTCAGCGCACAGAAATGATTAAGGTATTGTGGCGTGGAACTCTCTTCTGATTTAATCTGAAAAATCACAACTGTAATATAGCTGAACATTTTTGAACGTTCTGTGATTTATGAAAAACAGAGTATGTTTTGGAGTTTTAGGCAAGAGTTGAAAGCCACAGGTGTGGTTTGCTTAACCTTACAGGTGACAAAACTGAAAATATTTAGTCTTTACACTGCTGTGAAATTATTTTAAAAGCTGCAGTAGAAAGGGCACTTGAGATGGTTTGTTTGGGGTTTTTTATCCCTCAGTCATATTGCTTCTTTCTTCGGACAGAAAGAAGAGGAGAGGTTAAGAGCCTCCATTCGCAGAGAGTCCCAGCAGCGGCGGATGCGGGAGAAGCAGCACCAGCGTGGTCTGAGTGCCAGTTACCTGGAACCTGATCGCTACGATGAGGAGGATGAGGGAGATGATGCAATCAGCCTGGCAGCTATCAAAAACAGATACAAAGGTGGCATCAGAGGTAATCATAAACCTTTACAGCATGTAATTAAGGTCTGGGTGGTTCAGATAGATTTATTTCACAGGATAGTCCTGATAAGACAGTATTTTGCCAGTTGATACACGAAGGAGACATTAATTCAGTTTGTGATAAGCTTGTTTTGTTTACTCTGGACTTAGATTCAGTGGGATTTCAGCATTTTGTAGGACTAAATGTAAGACAGTTATTTTTAATATTCTCTCTTCCTTACCAGTTTCAGAGAAAGATAAATATTTGTCTTTTTATTTTTCTCTGCAGAGGAACGTGCTAGAATCTACTCTTCTGACAGTGATGAAGGCTCAGATGAAGATAAAACCCAAAGACTACTCAAGGCAAAGAAACTTAATAGTGATGAGGTAAGAAAAGGACTTTGTTTTTAAGCTGCTCATTCTTGATGAGGAAAATTTCAGCACTAAATCTGGTTTTTAAAGCTGAGGCTTTCGTAGTTTTCATTAATGCCATGATAAATGTATTATTTGACTTGGCATGTTTTCCATAGTAATTAATCATCAGTTTATAAGAAACTGCATTGTTTCGTAGACATGAGTGATTCCCAAAGGAGGTCACTATTGTTATTGCTGATTTAAAGATGGAGAAATTTATGCAGAGTTATGTAAAATGACTTTACCAAAATTATGCAACGAGTAAGAAGATTAAATATTAGAATCCTAGTGCAGTGTTGTCCAAGCTACATGGTCCTCTCCTGTTTATTATGGAAGTAGTGGAAGCATTTTACATAGTATATCTGCTCTTTTTAAATAGAAGAGTTAAAAAGAGTTAATGTCTATTGCTAAAAAGACATTATCCACCACCCGAGTATCATTCAAAACATGAGGTTATGATCAAGGTAAGTGTAGCTACAGCAGTAGTGCTGTTTCCTCATATAAAGTTGTAGTTTATTAGTTTGTAATTTGTCACTGCTGGGTATTATCAGATGAGTCTTTTTTAGTTCAAGTAGTGTCATTGCTGGTGCAGCACTGCAGTGTTACACAAGGAGGAAGCTTGCTCTCATTTTCCATATTGTGCTTCCTGTGAACTCCCCAGGAGGAATCCCTCACTTCCCAGCGTCTGGGTGGCTGCTGCATTCTGAATGCATATTCTTGCTGCTGGGACACTTCTCTTACACTGTCAGCTGAGTGTTTGCACTAACAGGCGTTGTAATGTGAAGCTAAAATAGAGTAAAAATTAAATTTTTCTTCTAAAGACATAGATTCTAGCTTTTTATTATACATTAGGAGATTTTAATATTTCAGAAAGTATGACCACAGTCCTGGAGACCACAGTAGTGAGTCACGTAGACAAAACTGTAATTTTGTGAGCTCTGTGAGTGTTTGTAGAAATTGAAGTGTTTATTGTAAGACACTGCCAGGTGTTAGTTCATGATACAGCACTGTCAGGACTTCGCAATTCCATTCTCTCCGAAGAAAAGGTCTTGTCAACAGCATTTCTGTGCTGCTCAAGGAACGATAGCCTCCATTTTAAAATGCTGTGACTTGAAGGTAATATTCCTGTCAGGCCATGGAGGGGTGCTACAGTGTTACAGAAAACCCAGCCGTGTGTAAGTACTTATTTCAGAGCCACAGACGAACTGTGATATTTGTAATACATATCCACATACGTGAAACACTGAGGTCCTTGTACACAAACATGCTTTTATGTGCTGTCAGTCAACAACACAGCACAAATCTTTGTCCTGATAACAATTTGTTGCTATTACTGTAAATGTCAATCTGTGATTAATACACTTTATCACCACACAGCAAGTAGTTTCACTGTTAATGGGGGTATTCTGCTGAACAGGAAGATGACTCATTGAACAATAGCCCAGCTAGATTACAAGAGAATGCTTGTTTCGAGGAAGAAGCTGTCACTGAGATTCCCACCCCTACTAATTTCTGGCTTCCATGCCTAAAATTCCTTCCTAACTGAGATTCTCACGGTACTAACTTCATGCATTAATACAAAATAAAATGCTTATGAATAAATAATCACTCATTAGAGTTTTCTGAAACTCTAATTAAAATTCTGAAACTCAATCTTTGCTCCTTCTTAAAATCCAAGCAAGTTGCTTTAAAAAAAACCAAACCAAAACCACCCTCCACTTTCGAAACCAACAAATGGAAAAAGGGATGAGATTACTTAGACATGAGAGTATTTTTAAAGATACTCATCTTTTTAAGCAGTAATTGAGTTACCACTTGTTCTTCATGTCACAATTGATGAGTTTCTCATGAACAACTAGTGATTTAAAACGTTGCTTGGAAAGATGATTCAAACTGAACTGGTGTAAATGTACGTGGAGTAAAAAATTAACCTGTTAACTCTGTATTCAGGGACTAAAAATGGAACATCCAGTCTATAAAAGTCATTATATTATTTCTTGCAAACAGGTAATTAACTCAGTGATTTGAGTTCCTGTGACCAGCCCTTTGACGCCTCATAAACTGTTACATTTCTTGGACTATAAACTGGTGTTGATCCTGAGTGCAGGTGGTTTCTCAGAATTTTTTTTCTTTGTGCCAGAGAGTGGTTTTGGTTTCGTAATGAACAAAATGCCTGCCCACTTACTGGATTTCTTCTTTGCTTCAGTAGCTCTGATTTAGGGCATGTAAGTATAAATAGTCTGAAAACTTAGCAAAGCTACAACGGCTGCCTAAGGGAATGTGTGTGTTTCTTGGAAAATTAACTGCAAATTTGAGGAGTTACCCCAAGTTACCCATGCTTATGAGACTTGCTGAGAATGATATTGCCCATCATAAATACAGATTATGACAGAGACTGCCTGTACCATAGCTCAGTGTGAGGCAGGCGGGGTTGCAGGTCCACTGAGGTGAAGGGAGCTGCAGGGCTGGGGTGTTTGACACGGGTACAGTGGTGGCTGAACTTGAGTATTTCAGTTACCAAACTGCAAAAACTAGAACCAGTAATTTTGCTTTTCTTACAAGAGTGGCTTTGAGGTCCTTTTGTTGCTCTTCTGGATTTGGTTTTTTATTTTAGCTTCAAGTAGGGTGGTTTATTTTTGTCCTTTTTTGCCTTTAGGAGGGTGAACCTTCTGGAAAGAGAAAAGCAGATGATGATGATAAAGCAAGTAAGAAGCATAAGAAATACGTGATCAGTGATGAAGAGGAAGAAGATGACGATTAATATCAAGGAAGAACAGCAATTGATTTTTTTGTTGTTGTTGTTTTTTATACATATATTTATATATATATTGTACAGTTCTCTTAGGGCAAAGTTGTAAGTAACCATAATGGGGTTATTTTGATAAAGGAAAATTCCAAAGTCTGCATTTCTGGTGTAAATGAAGTTTTTTGATTTCCTTTTACTTTATAAGATTTTTCTCTTATTGAAGCACATGTTGCACCAGGGATCATCACAGTGCTGGTTTTTATCTTGCACAGCACATTTAAGTTTTGGAAACTGTAGTAACTGGTTATTCAAGTGAGTGGGTCAGTAACTTTACTGAGTTCATTGGGAGAAGCCATGCTAATCTCTGTAAAGTGCTTAAATGATAAATTTGTCTGACAAGGGTATGGTGATTTAGCTTGCTGTCTGTGTGGAAGGGTTGGAAGAACATACAGTGGTACAGAACAAGTCTTATTTTTCCCTAGATATTCTTTACTTCCTGTTTACAGTGGACAGATATTATTATGCTGGTATATTTTGCTGACTAAAAATATTTCTTGCCATGTTTGAGTAAACTGTAAAGTTCATGCAATTAGAATATTTAACTGATCACAGAAGACATTTATTTTTCATGCATTGAAACCCAGAATGAAAATCTGCATCTTGCCTGAGCATTAGTAATAATAATAATAACAAAAATAATAATAATTGGCACATGCTAGTGATGTAAATGTCAGAGTAAAAGCACTCCTTCCAACAAAACTCAGAAATTTCTGCCAGCAGAGATGAAAGTATCCTTTAAAAGGGGAAATGAACCACAATGCAAAAATACAACCTAATAATAGTGTCTCAGAATCTCATATAATTCTTATTATGGTGCTATTTCCTACTGTTGCTGGTTGGTTTTATAAATGGGTTTTTTAAGCTGGGAAGTCACAGGAGGAGAATGTCCATTGCTGCTTTTACACTGTTTCTAAACACCTTCTTTGATGATGAAATACCAATTGTGAAGTGGGGAAAGGCTGGAAGAAACACCTGTACTTTTCCACAGTCTCTTTCCAGGATGAAATATCCCCTATGTATTTTCTGTGGTTGGTGAAGGAGCATTCATACATCCTCTATGTTGCTTTTTTGACTGACTTTTCACACAGTCCTGCAGAGCCTGGATGTGACTTGAAGAGAAAATGGAAGTAGCTGAACACCTCTTTAAACGAAATCACTGACTGATGCTGTGCAAAGTTGATTATGTGGATATGTGTTACATAAGCTGAAATAAAGTAGCTGGTAGTTATTGAAGGACTGTTCCCCATCTCTCTTCTGCCCAGCTGAATTCTGCTCTTTTATACAACAGTAGAAGTCTGAAAGTGCCTCATAGCAAGCTCTTTGCTCGTGATACTCCCTGGTTCTTTGAGTTAGAGCTTTCAACCTGGACATCTTGCTTTTGTCATCTTTAATTAGGATACTTGTTTGTCACAATACTCTACCTCCATTTCTCCTGCCTGGAAGGTATGGGAAGCGTTCTGGCTGCAGTAGGACAGAGCTCTGCATGTGTTAATGTGTTCTGCTGAGCAGGTGACTGCAGTTTAGACATTTGCAAGTAAGAAAACAAAGTGAGAAATTTCAACTTGCAAGTCTGAGTGCCTCAGAAACTGTTCATTTTTTCTATAATTAAATTGTTATCTAAGAGTTTCTGTGCCTCTTTAATGTGCAGATAAAACCTTTCCCCATCTGCTAGAGTTTTGACCCTGTAATCCTCTTAGTTCAGACCTCTGCTGGGAGACTGGTTCCTCCTACATGAGGTTACCTGCTCTCCATTTGTAACCTTCTCAGGAAGAGGCCAGCTGTTTAGGAAGGGACTCATTCTATATGGGTGTAACATGCTGTACTTTTAACTTAAAAGCTTCCCAGATACCTCTTAAACAACAAATTTGGCATATGGAAACAGCACCATTTCACTGGTAATGTGTTTGCTTTTATGTCAGTTTAATGAAGATGTTGGCTATTTTTATTTTTACTACACTCCTAAGAGTGAAAATGTTTCAATCACTTTCATAAGTTTGATGCTGACTAAGCCTTTACTAAGTAAGTGGTCCACTTTAGGTTCCAAAAATGAGGCTTTTTGTGGATTACAAAGATGAAAAGAAGTAATTTTTTTACACTGTCGTCCTTTGTAAATTGCTCTTTTAAAGTCTTATTTAAATTTGGACTTTTAGAAAGTGTTTTTTCAGCTTAAATGAGTTTAACAATCATCTTGTAATTAAAGTCACTTAAATGAACTTAGCCTTATCCACAGTATTTTTTTAGTTGTGGGTCTAATGTATATAATGTTTTATTTCACTCAAGGACAGTTTTTGCTGTCCCTTTTCCCAGCCTCCAAGTATAAACAAATCTGCCTGTTCATCTAATGAGGGTGTATAAAGTCTGTCCTGGTGCCTGGTGAGTCCTGGTAAAAGGTTCAGGAGGTTTGTTGTACAGTGACAGCACCAGCTCAGCCCTGACCTCTCACTGCCCGACTGGGCATTGCTAGAAAACCAAAATACTTGTTTCAGGTATGAGGAGGATCAGATTCGCTGACATATCAGCCTGTCAGAGGGAGCCATCTCTGGCACCGGGATGTTCCATGAGCTTCTGTAACCTTCAGGTCAGGGAAGAGGCCCAGCTGAGCACCCTTAAGGCATTACTATCCACTGACTCGAAGTATTCCATTATGGGATTATATCTCCAGCTAAATGCAAGAGCACTTTCTTGTCTTGCAGTTGTGTCTAGTCATGGATAGTGGGAATACAAAGGGAATATATTGACTTTTATCTTGCCAGCCAGCTGACTTATCTGGCTGCCCTTACTCTATAGGCATGCTGGATAGGATGTTCCTGTAAATAAAAGTATTTGGTGGATATTAAAATATCCATGTTTGATTTTAAATATCCTTAATTCCAGTGGGATGAAAAAATAATGGGGCAGGGGAATGAATATTCAAAGAACAGGAGCTGTCCCATAGTGGCTGAGTGAGCTCCAGAGTTTTCTGCAGCTCTAACTGCCCCTGTTCTTATCACAGAAGTAACATCTGTGCATCTATTTAGGTTATTTATGGTGCTTGTCTGGTTGATAATTAGGTTTGTGTCTGCTGTAACCAGTTAGGTAATGTTTTCCCAGGATCTCACTGGCAAGTGGCTCGTTTTTGCTTTTGAAATAGAATGTGGTAGAAAGCTCCTTCAGAAGGGTTCCTTTCTGCCCTTCAGGTCATGTCAGTGGTTTGATGCTGCAAACAGTCACTCAGTCCACTGAGCTGTGTTTTCCCATGATCTAAGGGGGCTACATTTTCTCTTGGAAGCAGTTGGTTCACAATTGCCTTGGGTGAAGGCTTTTCTGCTGTGAGCTGAATGAGTGATGCTGGTATTTTCATAGTAGTGGCAGAGCACAAAGAATTAAGAGCAAAGACTTGGAAGTTTCGTAGCTAAGCTCTTATTAAGGACCTTGTCAACAATGAGCTCTGGGAAGCTCTGCAGAACAGGTCGTTGCAGGTATGGTTTGGCTTTTAGAATCATAGGATATCTTGAGCTGGAAAGGAGCCATAAGGATTGTGGAGTCCAACTTGCTGCTCCCCTCAGGACTAGTTAAAACCAAACCCTAGGACTAAGAGCATTGTCCAAGTGCTTCTTGAACTCTGTCAGGCTTGGTACAGTGGAGGAGGAGCCTGTTCCAGTGGTCAACCACTCTCTGGGTGAAGAACCAGCCTGAGCTTCCCCTGACACAGTTTCACTCCATTTCTTCGTGTCCCGTCACTGGTCACTGGAGGGATCAGCCCTTCCCACCCGCTGTCCTCCTCCCAGCCTGCAGTGAGGGCTCCCCTCTATGGCTGTGCTGGCTGTGAGGTGGTGCATCAGGGCATTATCTTCAGTTCATTATGAATTAATTGCAGATAATATCAGCATGGGCTTTGTCTGTCTAAACAATTGATAATTTGATAGTATCCTTATGGTTTTTCTCCTGAAGAAAACCTTTTTTAGAAAAGTTGATTACTAGAGAATTTTGAGGGGCTGTTCTGTGCTGAGAAAGAGGTGCTGTGCTCTGTTAGTGTGTTCCCTTTGTTGATAGTACATATGGCTGTGGGAGAACCTTCCTGTATGAGTGAGTGAGTCAAAACTCATATGAGGGGTAGATGAGGAGGGATTGGTGTTTTATGGATACCACTCTTGGTTCTTTGCATATGTATCCATATATGTGAATGTGTATTTTCCATGTAATTCTCATGTCTCTGGATATGATCAAAACCTTTCCTTACATCTACAGATGAAAATACTTTCTGAACATGATTGCAAAGTGACCATGTTTAAACTGAGAACATTTCACTAATCTGTGGATATGTTACCCTTTTACAAATCCTGTTTGATCTCTCAGAACTAAATAGGATTATTCTGGCTCTCAGACTTTTTCAAACACTAAACCTGGAGTAGCTGCTGCCACGTAGCAGGAAGCCCCATGCATCTTGTTGTCTGTTTTTAGTCCTGCCATAGCATGACATTACTAGACATGGGGGAAAAAGAATCTTTGAATGCTGCACTGCCAGTTTGAAGACTGGAGTCACTCTGTAATTTGGCACTTTACTGGACTTCAGGGCTGCTGTTTTCCACAGATGTTTACTACCTCTGCTCCTGGTTTTTCTTAGGACAACTTTCCTTTCGGTTAGCCAGCAAAGTTTCTGAGTAAGCAGGATTATCTGAGCTTTTTCATGTCATTTAAATGTCCTTATTACATGTGCAATGACAATTATTAAAGGCAGTTCTGGATTTACATCATGGGAATTATATAAATGTGCACTGCATTGTGATTGCAGTGTGTTCCCTAGAAATACTTACACCTCTGCATAAGTCACACAGTTGAGTAGAGCAGTGTTTTAAAGTGATTTCTGTGTCTGAACTTACTTGCAAGGGATCCACACCATCTAAGAAAAGCTGGAAGGTTGGGACCAGGCTTCTGTTGGATGTGCAGAAGAGCTCATGCTGCATTTTGAAAAAGGTTGAGAGCTGACCTGCGTGCTTGGCCAGTTCATAGTTTTGGATGTAGCACTGGGTATCTCAGTAGTTTGCATCTGACATACACTTGACTGCATAGAAAAACAATTCCCAGATGAGCTGGAAGGAGGCTTTTTCAGGGAAAGATATTATTTTGAGGTGTGTTTTGTGAACTCCTTTTGAGACTCTTTATACCCCCCCTTTTTTTTTTTTGCCTTCCTTTCACAATGTCTTATTAAATCTCTTCAGACCTTCCTAGGCCTAACAGGTTTTTGATGTTACACAACATCATCCAATCATCCAAGGTGTGCTGGCAGATCAGCTCTATTGCCAGGGATCTAGAAACGAGGGCTCAAGCTTCTTGACACAGTTAAGAAGGTGTCACATTTGAGCTGGGGATCTTGGGGAGGGGTTGAGGACTGATGCATTGCATGCTGTGGGGCTGAACTCTGAGCAAACACATTTTTCTCAGTAGACTGTGACTGTAAAATTTAAAAAGTATACAAATTGCCAAGTTTATTAGACATTTTAGGTAAATTGGCTTTTTGAAGGCCTTTGATCTTGAAGGGGTCTAGCTTTTAGGTGTTTCTTGCATCAAGTTGTATGGGTGCTTCAAAAACCTGAAAAGCTTTCAAATTAAAGGAAGTCTGAAATTAAATAGAGGGGAAAAAAATGTTGGGTTTTTTTTGGAAGGAGGGAAATGGCAGAACTCTAGCAGGTGTTTAATGCAGCGGAGGGGCTTTGTTGGATGAAGCTGGGGCTGTCTGAATCTGCAGCTGCCTGTCTGCAGGAAACCACCTGCCCTGGAGCAGAGCTGAGCAGGACTGTGCAAAGGAGGTGCACAGAAGGTGTGGGAGGGAATGAAGACATGAGTCACAGCCTTTTGTAGAGTGTGCTGTATCTTGGCCTCACACTCAGGAGGTTGTTGCAGCTGGGTTCGAGAGAGGGAGAATATTGTTTCTTGCTCTTCGGGAAATACAGCAATTAATGAAGAGTGGGCTCACAAATAAAAAAAACCCAGGCATGCCCTGGATTTCTATAAACACACACTAATTACTCAGAAGTACACAAGTTGTCTGCCAGAAGGATGTGTTTTTCAAATGGTGGTTCCAGATGGTCCCTTCTAAACCATATAAATATATGTGTTTTAAAACTGTAACAAAGAAGGCTGTAAAATAAACTGAAAACTTGCATTAAAAAGAAAGAAAAAAGTTAGAATACATACTAATGCAATTTAGGCTGAAAAATTATTCGTATTCAACAACAACGGCAGGAGATACTTCATGGATCTCCACACACACACACACACACACACACACACACACACACTCACGTCTGCTGTGCCTTTGCACTGCCCAGGCTGTACACTCCCCATGCTCAGCAGAATCACCTGTGCTGGGGCAGGAGGCTCCTCGTGCCCCGCCGGCCCGTGCAGGTCCCACACGTGCGTGTCCTCCCCTGTTAGTCACCTATTTATCGCTCCATCTGACGGCTGAGCTCTCGCCTTGTGTTTCTGCTCTCGCAAGGCAGGGCTGCTGCGCTTCTTCACGTATGAAATGTTTGGCTGTTGCACAAGTTGCGGTCTGTTAAGTGTTTTTCAGACAAGGCGCAGTTTTATTCCGCTCCAAGAAGGTTTATGGGAAGGGTCCTGTTAGTGTGTGAGAGTGCCTGTGTGTGAAGCCCCTCTGAAACCCAGTGAGTTTAGGCCATGGTAGGGCTGGTGTTAGGTGGGAGCACGGCTTACAAACCTTATAAAGGGTTTACACAAAGGTTTAGAGAGCAGGAAAATGTTTGCTGAGATGTAGAGTAGGAAGTCTCTAAAGCCAAAATTCTGCAGTGCATAATACTGAGGGCTTTAGTCCTTGGGTTCTTGGCATGAAACCCCAGTGGGTTTAAGTTCGCTGGAAAATACATTTGCACATGGACCTCCATGCTCAGAAACAGAGTAAAGTTAGTGTAAGCCCTTCTGACATATTTTAACCTCAAAGTTCACAGTGATGATTGTGCTGTTTAGCTGTGTCCAGTTTTCCAAAGGTTTTCTGTGTCTCAGCTCACCTTTTGCTGGTTTCAGACAGTACATTTTCTACTCTTTGTAGAGCAGGACAAGCTGCAATTTTCACAGCTGTTTTTCGAGCATTTTTCTAAATGTGGTGGTGTCTCTCTCATTCAGTTGTGAACCACCAAGTAAGTTTTGTCACCTCCCATTTTGCTTGGACTCGTGGATTATTCCTGCTTATGGGAAAAAAAAAAAGGTGCCCTAAGGCCTTAAACTTAAAGTTCTGTTGGCTGTCTGTATGTGGGGAGTCTGTTTTGTGAAGAGGCTGCACATTGCATGAGGTCAATAGGAGGTGGGAGGTGAAATATCCTTGTGCTTTGCTGTGACCTTGGTGATGCATTAGCAGAGCTTTGATGTGAAAAGCTGAGATTGCTGCTTTGGGCCAGCTGTAACTAGTCCATGTCGCCGTTCATCAGTTTTAGGGTTTCGGAAGGGAACAGTGCAGATTAGGAGAGAGCAGCACACAAGATTCTTGTCATTGGGCAGCTTTTTGGTTCTTGTGACCGGTTTCCATAGCAGGAAAATACGCAGCCTTGGTTAAACCTGTTATGTGTGACTTTGTTGTTGTGCTCTGAAACGATTCCTGTATTTAGCAGCAGCGTTGAGCGGTGTAAGATCTGCTGTTGCCAGATAGAGAGTGGGTGTTGTGCCAGTGTGTTTGTGCAGATAGGAGCTGCTCCGGCAGCTGAAGGGCAGCTGGCAGCTCTCCTGCCTCGTCATGCGCGCTGGCAGGCTCCCTGCAGCCCGGTGAACTGATTCACCACACCAAAATAACCTGCTGGGCCGGGCTGTTCTTGCGAACCCTCGTGCACCTCGGTGTGATCAAGGGTAGACAGTGAGATTCTCTTCTGGGAGTTGGGAGTTTGTGTGTTATTAACACCAAATAGGAGTGGGATTTGTGTCTTGAGCTGAAGATCCCAGCGTGTGCTGGGGATTCCTCTTGTCCGAATCCACGCACCTTTGGGAAAACAAGCACTGACTTCTTTTTGCCAGATCTGCCAAGGTGATCTCACAGATGCTTCTGTGGAGCTGGGTGCAAGCCTGCCATGCATGCTCTTCCACTAGCAAAGAGTCTCATAATCCCAGTGCTGGTGGCATCATCTGTCCCACAGCAGCGATACATGGCAGTTTTTCTTTCTTTTCTGAAAGTCTGCCAACTCTATATGAGATGAAGAGTGGTCCCCAGCTGCCATTTAGAGAAAGGTGGTGGCAGAGAAGGATTTCAGATTTTGTAGAAGTGAGTTATCCCTGGGGAATGTTTGTAGTAAAAACCTGATCATTTTACCCCAGCAAATCCCAGGCACTACTTTCTGAAGTGAAGGGATAGCTCACTGAAATTCCATCCTGTGTGGATGTGGGCAGCCCTTGTGCCACAGCAGCTTTTTGAGCAGCCTTAGAAAGGTAGCAGGGCAGTTGTACAGAGCAACCTCTTGCCAGAGTCTTTTCTGTGCTTCCTTACTGCAGTCCCCTCCTTTGCTTTGGGTCCTCTGGCTCCTCTACAGAAATCAGTACTGGTGTCCTCATTAGGTTTGTGGCAAATTCTGAAATGAAGTGAGTATTTAGCAATGGTTTTAATCTCTTTAAAAATTGCTGCTGTGTTTGTTTCTGTTTTCAAGAGCAACTAAATACCTTTTTTCTTTCCAGCCTCCTTCCACTTCCCCAGGCCGCCAAGGTGCAGAATCGCTCCTTTTAACTGACAATAGTTAATCACCACCTTTTGCAAAATGGCCTGCAATGTATTTCCTTTCTGTTGCTCTTCTGCCAGCCCGCTCTGTTCTCCTTCATTTTGATTTATGGCTCTACATGTGGGTATGTTAATGGAAAACCTTGGAGGGACAGATTGTGTATGCTCAGACACCACTTCAGGAAGCGCGTGCATTTGGCTGCCTGGATTTCTGTGTGTGTGCTGCGTTTATGGCTCAGCAGAGCGAGCAGGGTGTGCATTTAATTTAGTAAATGTCTCTCCTAACCTGTCACAGCACTGCTTGTTTTTGCTGGAGCATATGCTCCGATGGGGGCTGTTGATTCAGCAAAAGTAATGGTAGCCGGGTAGAGCTGATCAAACGCTCCAGAAATAGTTTATCACATAAATTATTCAGCGGTTGTTGGTGTTTCTTATCACATAATGTGTTTGACCACTTGGAGGTTGGTGTGCTCTGGTGCACAAGCTTACTGAGGGGGCTTTTCTGCTTCACTCACCTTTGGGGCAGGTACAAAGGTTTCCTGCGCTCCTTGCAGGCAGTACAAGAGGGGAGGTAAGAGCCTGTGAGGTCTGTTAAAGGCTTAAAGCTCTCTTTAAAAAATTCCCAGTTGGAGCAAGACCATACAGAGCCCCTAAGAGCCCCTAACTGTGTGTGTTAAAGATGTTATCCTTCATTTCTGCCCCCCAGTTCAACACTGCCACAGTTGTGCCAGTAAAAGGGATAACTGAATGGTATCTGGGTGCTGACCTCAGGTAACCTGACTGTCTGTGCCCAAAGTTGGGCTTGCACAACCTTTGGGGCTGATGGAGCTGTGGGAGTGGCAGGTAACCACCTGCTGAAGCCAGCAGGCCTGCTGGTTGTTTGGGGAGTGGGTGTCTGGCTGTGTTGCAGCACAGGGCTGCACTCGGCTCTGCTAGGAACAAACCAGTTTAAGCTCTTTTTTTTTTTGTTTGAAGAGCTTATGTGTCTCAGGATTCTCTGCAGAAAGCTTGATTGCTGTCTGATCTGACACATCTATACTTGTACCAGTGCTTGTAGGGTTTGGTTATTTTTTTTTGTTTTCTGGAGCAGGTAAGTTAGTTAATGCCTAGGTTAATCACACTAGTATAAACCTTCTAGGATACACATAAGTGGTTTAGATGTCAAATACTGAGGGTACTGGTAAAACTGCACCTGAGAAAGATCCTTTGTTATCTTCCACCTGCGGTTGTCCCTGTCACCTGCCTGACTTGCCTGGGTCTCACTGTGGAGCAGCCATTTCCCATCCACAATGCTGGAGTCAACTGTGGACATGCAACACCAAAACACCTTCTTACGGTGGCTTGAGTCTTGACAGGTAGGTTGGGAGTGGCAGGGGGACCCCCAAGACTTTGGATTTTTTCCCAGAGATGCCTTTGTTGAATTGCATTTGAAATAGTTGTCTGATCCCTCCTCTAGGCAGTTGTTTGCTGGGCAGTGCTTTTACCATATGAACATTGATGGTGAGAATCCCAGTTTCCCTTTCAGAAGTGAAGGAAGATCAGGCTTGCAAGTCTGTCTGGACTATAACTTGCCTGTGCACAGTTAATTTGCATTGCAAATGTGGTTTCCTCAGAAGCCAGGGGCTGGAAGGCAGGCTGTTCTCCACAGACATCCCACAGTCCCCATGCCCATCCTTGCCTGTTGGGCATTGTCTTGTCCCTCAAGCACTACAGCTTCTCCAGCAACCTCTGCAGTATTTTAAATTAACCTGGGGCCTGTTGGGATGGTGAGTGGCCAAAGCAGCCAGTTAACCCCTGCTCCAGCAGCCCAGCACCCTCCCCTTGGTGTTGAGATGCCTCCTGCACGGTGTCTGGTGGAAATGTTGTTTTCTGCCGTATTTTAGATGAACCCACTCTTGCATCCTGCTTGAAACAGTTCATAAGGAGATGTGGGTCCTTTAGATCCGTGAAAGTTGTGGTGAGCAGAGAATGTGAAGCTGTGATCCTGCCTGTGCTCCAGGATGCTGTCTGTGTGTGGGGCTTAGGAGGCACCACCTACAGCATCACCTCCCCTAAAACTGTTCTTTTCCATGGCCACCTATTTCACAGGGAAGAACAGGGGAGGGGAGGCTTCCCTTGAAGGGGTACAGGATGCACTGACGTCTGAAGGTTCTGCTTCACTGCTCTGCTTGGAAGGGCTCTTAGGACTCATTCAGCTGCTCCTCAGCCTGGTCAGTCCTGCTGCTGCTGGCACAGGGGTTCAGTGGGGCTGTGGGGCTGTTCTGACAGTGGGCTGCTGTGGGTGTAGTTTCACGTCACAGGCACCTTGGTGACAATGTTCCCCGCTCCATCCTTGGCTTCTTGTCCTGGGTTCTGGAACTGAGTGAACCTCCCTTCATGGTGACACAGCTGCAAGGTGGGACTTTGTGCCAAGCAGGTCTGCATTTAAAGGAAACACAAAATTGATTTTATCTTACTTGCTTTTAATATTATTAATTTTAAGACCTGAATCTGTTCCTCAGTTAGTGAAGCCCCATCAAAAGTTGCTGACAGCCCAGGGGACAGCCAGGTGTGGGGTGAGAGGGAGGTGCCAGACAGTTCTGCTGCCCGAATGGGATGAACTCCACCCTGCTGCAGAACCAGGCAGGACTTCTATCTGCTTGGAGAAAGATCATCTCTAGGTTATGTGGGCCTCATGGTAGGTACAACTCACAGTGAGAATTTCTGTGGCAATTTGTGCTGCTCATACAACCTTGAACACTGAGAATTCCACTAATTATTTGGAGAAGGAAGGATCTAAAAGTCACAAATCGGGAGCCAAATGTCTCCTAAGTTACCTCAGCGCCTGTAATCACCACCCTTCGTGTGCCTCCTGGCTCTCAGTGGAGAGGGAGTTGGCCAGCTCTTCCTACATTGGCCTGTGCAGGGAGAGCAAGGGGGATCTGCAGCCTGTGGGAGTATTTCATGCTCTAAAACGTGACTCAAGGTGCAGCTCAGTGCCATGTTTTCTTTAGCAACAAAACAAACCAAACCCACTGAACAAAACTATTTCTGCTTCAACAGCCTGGACTTTTCCTCTTGCCACTGACCTACCTGCGGGGTCACAGTGTAAGTGGTAGTACTGAAATAATCAGAGATTAGTTAAAAAAAAAAAATCTGTTTAAACAGAAGAAAATTTGTTCCTGAATTAAGCTCTTTCATTTATGAGCTGTTTGGTCTCTCAGCATCTGATAACATTGTAAAGCAGTAGAGAGTGTGACTGACCTTGCAAGTGTGTGTCTGAGGAATCTGTCTCCACCCTGAAACCAGGGGAAGGAGAGGAGGCACTCTATTTTTGGCAAAGGTTACTTTGTGTATTTACATTTTCTGCTGAGACAAGTTGCCTGTAATGTCCAAATCTGAGTGATTGACTTAATCTGAGGGGATTTTCCCCTTCAGCCTTATGGTAGCTGTGCAGTGCTGCTCAGGGATGCAGATCTGAGGCTGTTCAAATATTGCTTAGATTTTCAGTTTATCATAATCCTTCTTGATCTTTCCTCCTGGCTGTCACTTGGTGAGCACTCGAGTTAGGGTCAGTTTATTGTTAGTAGGAGAGGAGACCATGCTGGACTACCTCAGCATCCTCAGGGCAGTGGCACTAACTCTGTTGTGAGGCACCACTGTAGATATCCAAGTCGTGCTCCAGAAGGTATGCTGTTATTCTGATTTGCAATTTACTTCCAAGATGTTACTGTGACCAGGATTTTAATTATCTTTTATTTTAGTAGCTGAATGAACATTCTTCTCTCACGAGAACACACTGTACTAGGCAGAAAGGAGTTACCTCTCTGGAGCGATGCTATTTTGGGCAGTGCCAGGCTTTTCATTGTCATGGCAAAGTGTCTTATGTAGCATTAAAGCAAAATGGAAAATGCTACCTTCTCCATCAGCAAGTTCAGCAATAAATGCAGCTTCCACCAGGGACTGTGAGTCCTGGCATTAGTTCTGAGAAAAGCAGTGACGCTGTGGGGCTGGCCTGGATCGGTTACACGCAGGTAACGTAACCCAGACATAGTAAGGGAAAGCGGCTTGAACATGAGAAGGTCATGTTGTGTTGCTTCTCTGGTTTCCCAGAGCTAGGACCCACTCTGTGTCCCTAAAAGACCTAGGTAAAGCTAAAATTAAGTCAGTCAGATAAATATTTATAGTAGATATGTTAGGATATAATCCTCAAGGGGTCTGATTGCTCTGTCTTTACTCTGAAATGTACAGAAGGGAAAATAATAATGCTATAAATACAGTCATGTTTAGCTAGGTCATTACAATGGAGTGTTTCTGGTCCTTCTCTGGGGACTGGAGTTGCAGCAGTGAAAAAATTAGCAGAGAACTGAAAAACCAGTAGAGGGTGATCCCTTTGCCAAGGATACTTTGGTTACAAGGCCTCAGTTATGCAATGATTCATCATTACAGTAGCAATCAGGTTTAAAGTCCTTGTATGTGCAAGTCATGGCAAAACTGGTGCAGCCCTTGTACAGGCTGGTCAGACCATTTTGTTGCAGATTTCTTTGGAGAAACCTCACCCATCAGATCTTTTGGTTTGGTGGTGGTGGTTTTCTAGTTTCTTTTTGTCTTGTATTAGAAAATAGAGCAGTGCACAAGATTTGAGGATTCAGGCAAAAATAATAAAATTATTATGGTATTTTTCAACTACAAGTTTCTTACAACAATTTACAGAGGTATCTTCCAAAGTATTTAATATCTGTACACAGACAAAGTGAAACATTCTGTAGTAAGGGGTTTATTTGATTTGGTTTTCTCTTTCCCTTTATAGGAGCAAGACTTGGTGCTGCTGAGCATGTGCTTCCCCTGGACCAGGCTGCTCCAGTTTCAGTAATACCATGGGTAGAGTTTGCAAGAATTAAAACTGGCTTGCTCAGAAAGTGAAAGGACCCAGCTTTCATAAACCCACGAACCCCAGCTCCTGTGGGAAAGACTTTGAGGTTAGTGTGGTGCTCCTTTGACCATGAAGTTCCTGGTATACGAAAGGCTTGCTGGGAAATGTTTAGTTTGTAATTTGGTCTAGATCTCCCCACGGAGGAGGGGAGGCTGGGAATGTGGGGGTGTGCCTCCTGCCTGAGGCTGCACGAGCCTTTCTGCTTGCGTGTTGGGAAGCAACTCCAGGAGAGTCAGGAGGGAGCTGTGCAAAGCAGTGCTTGCCTTATTTTCCAAGGGGAGAGCCAGCATACAGGCAGAAACTCTTCATCCATCCTTTTTTCTGTCTAGTAACTTGATCCCAGGTGTTTGTACTCCGTTAGACCTTAGCAACCTTGCTGCTTTAATTCCTAGAGCTCTATGGTTAACTCTGAGTTTGTGCAGCCTGTGTAGGAGTGTAGCAGTTTTGGAGGAGCACGTATTGGTTATCCTGCACATGGCACCAGCACTACCATAAATCTATCTAGCTGGTGCACGCAGAGTGTTTTACTCCGTGCAGAGAATGCATGGGGTATATTTAGGGTCAGGACTATATTTAGCACGTCATTCTAAAATATCTGACAGCCAGAGGGTCTGGGTTGTGGGTGCCTTGGCATTTGAGTATCAACAGTGAGCTGGAACTTTCTCCTGTGTCATTGGTGTTTGGGCTACGCAACCAGCAAAGAATTGGTTATGGTTGAATTCGTGTCGTCACTCTGTGCCTGATTTTCAGCCACTCTGTGACAGCAGGATCTCTGAAAGAGAAGGAGTAAAATCCCTTTCCTTTGCTTAATGTAGTAGCACTGATGTGCAAGAAGTAAGTGGACAAAGTGAGCTGTGTCCTGGCCTGGGGTTCCTGTGGTCTTCAGCCAGTTGTCCCAGTGCATCTGGGTGTGTGTAGACCTGTGATTGTCAGTGTGATGGAGAAGTAATCTGTAACAGGGACCAATCAATTTGCTTTCACCCAGGCAGAGCATTTAGTTTCTCTCCTGTAAATCATGTTTGGCACAAGTTTCATCTTGTGCCATTATTCATCCTCACACCTAACTTCCTACACTTTTTCCCTTGACCACTGTCTCAGACTCCTCTCTTGTGGCTGTGTGCTGTGGCGTTGAATGGGCAGCTGCAGTCACTCCCCAAACACCTGCTGAGCTCTGGAAATTTTATCACACGTCAGTCAGCATCACGTGGTGGGACTAGATTATATCGAAACAAAATACTCTTTTCATTTCTTCTCCCCCCCCCCACAGGTGGATAGCTGAAAACATCCTCGTTCAGACAGACCTCCCACAGAAACCTGTATGAGTCTGGCAGCCACTAAAGCTTGCATAGGGCTTCATGAGTTCATTCTGATGTAATAATTCATGTCAGCATTTGAAAAAAAAAATAGTAACTCTGCCTCTTCTCCACTAAAGATCTTTCAGCTTTGTGCTTGACAACTGCATTTATCTGATGGTGTACAAGAAGACTGATTTTCAGGTGATTTCCTTGTAATGTCAAGCCATAAAGCAGCCTGGAGTCTGATCCCAGAGGACCTTACCCAGCACTGTCTGCTGTCTGCAGCAAACAGTCATTTCTTGCAAATAATTAAACCCCTGTGGAGCATCAATAGCTGACTTGCTGATATTGCATTTAGATAAGAAGGAGGATCTGCAGGTGATGCAGGAGAATTACTGTGAAGAATCTGCTCTCTCTCTAAAGCATTTTCTAACAGCAGATGTCTATCAAATCTCCATCTTGCCAATTAAATTTAGGGCTGAAATTGCTGCTTCTGTAGAGCTCCGGGAGGTCCAGCCCTCACAAACACATCGGCTTGTTGCTCCGGTTGTGTTCTGGGTCGGTGCAGGCGAAGGCTGTGATCAGACATGTCCCAAAGCACCCCAGACCTGGCACTCTCTCCCCACTCCTGGCTGCCTTTAACTGCAGGTACCAGGGCAAGAGCTGGAATCAAACCTTTCTTGGCAGGTGCAGCCTGCTCCCATCCCTGCTCAGGGCAGCCCCATGGACACACTGTCACAGGCTCCCCCAAGCATGTACCTGCACTTGCCCCTCACATCAGGAGTGGAAGCTCACTGACTGCATCCTGAGCCTTCAGCGAGAGCTGGGGTGTGTACCCCCCTCCCCTCATCAAACTGTTGATTCAGAAGAGCTAAACACTCACAGCTCCTGCCACAGCTAATGGGAGCTGCAGTAAAAGCTCAGCAATCATGAAAATCAAGCCTTCAACTGCACTCTTGGGAAAGGAGATGGCCTATCCTGCCACGAACCTTTAAAAGCCCTGGTAGTGCAGTGGAAGTGGTTTGTAATAGCAGGAATTCATTTGTTAATAAATTTCCCCTTTCTTGTCCTGTCACTAATTCAGTGCACTTCAGCTGCAAGGTGGCTGGTGCTTGTGCTGGGGAAAGGCAGCTCAGGGCTCAAGGGATCTTGGCAGGGTCATGTTTTGAGAAAATCTTCCTGGCTCATTTTGGTATACATGGGCACATGTAAATGTACCTCTTTACTAGCTTGGTCAGCAGCTGGTTTCCTTCTGGAGTATATGCTGTACATAAGCATATGCCATATTGCAACTGTAATAATTTTAGGAGAGTAGGTTTAAAGAAAATACATGGGAAAGAGGGATTGACCACATAAAACACTAGCAGGAGACAGTCTTGCACTGGCAGTGAGAAGAAAGATGTTTTAATAGGCTTCCCTGATACCACTACTGACTTAGTAGAACCTTCTACTCTCCTCAGTGAGAATAGCTGAACCCTCCTGACTTTAGGAGTGACCTCTATGTGACATCTTTGCTTGAGGCTGGAGACAGGCTGGTGTTCCTGGAAGAGGTGGGAGTACTCAGTTATTTATTGCTAAGTCTTTTGAAAGAAATAAAATTGTGCTGTACCAGAATAACTCACTGCATCTCACCTGGTATTTATCCTGTCCTGAAAACAGGAAGTTAAACGTGTAATCAGAAATTTCAGAAGTGCTGTTTCTTTTCTTAGTTTGTGTTGAGTAATTGTTGCTCTTGAAAACTAGTTTTGGTTTGTCCATTTGCAATCTGGAGAGGTGCTGTGGAGCCTCTGACAGGCAGTGGATCCCTCTGTGAAAGGCAGGCAAAGCAGAGGCACTGCCATTGAAGCCTTGAGCTGACCCTTCCTCACAAGTGGAAAGCAAGTAAGTTTCAGCAGTGGAAAAAAAATTGAATTGTCTGCAGGCCCTTATCATGCCCAATACTTAACAAGCCTCATGGCCCTGGGTCCTTTACAAGGTGAAGCAAGAGGGCCTTCCATGTCCTCTGTGGCTGGAAGGAAACACCAGCATGCTTTGTCCATGTGGTTTGAGAAAGTCCAGAGCTTCTCCTCTTGGAGTAGATGTAAGAGCTCTTGTGCTTTATGCAGAAGCCCATTCTTGGAACAATATCCTGTTTCCTGATACTCCTGGAAAACAGTTTCCTGCCCTGAGATAACCAGAAGTCGTTAACCTTAGCTAGGATTTATCCAGACATCCAATTTACTAGCAGCACCCACACGGGAGCTGTGGGAACTGATGAGGCTGTTGATGTGTCAAATTCTTCCATGGGGCTCTTACAACCGGAGCAGGAGAGGCAGTCTCTGATTAGCTCGCCTTTTCTGAGGGAAGAGAGGAGGAAGAGGGGGAAGAGAAAATGCAAAATCTTTCTTTTCTTTCCTTCATTTGCATGTGTTTTCTGGATGGATTTTCCTGCTCTGACTCAACATCAGTAAGCCCCTGGTGCCCAGTGTGTGATTGTTCTCTGCTGATAGAGGAGGAAGGAGGCTGTCGTCATGTGCTGTTGGTGAAATGGCCTCTGACATTTCTCTTAACTTGTTTAAATAAATACATCTCAAAACCAGTTCTGTTTGAGAGGGCAGTGCACAGAGGTTAACTCTGTGTGTGCTAGTGAGTCCTTGTATGTGATGCTCTGCTTTTTCAAGGAGTTTTAGGTATATTTTCCTGGAGCTCAAGTTGCTGGCAGCACCTAATGCTGGGTAGCTTAACAATATGTAGCTCCATTACTGACCAGTTCCAGTCTACTCAAGGGAGCTGCTGCCACCTCTCCAGGACCACATAAAGTCTGGATGTGAGGAGCAGCTCGCTCTGACTGAAGCCCCCCATTTTCAGTGCCTCTGGAACAATGTGCTGAGTTTCCAGATGACTGGCAAAAAGTTTCAAAGTGAAATAATGCCCAGGCTTGTTCTGCTCCTGACATCAACCCCCCCAGTTCTCACTCTGGCATCTCAGGCGTTCTGTGAAGCTCAGAAGCTTGTTCTGTGCCATGTGTGCAACAGGTTTGCCAAGGGCTCTTGGAAAGTCCCTGACAAAGACCTTCCTTGGTGTGCTGAGATACAGAAGTCTTTTAAGGATTGGGGTTAGCTAAATTGTGATAAGCTGCCGGAAGAGATTTTTGGGTTGCATTGAGCTCAAGGGAAAAAACTTTAATCCACAAATCATATCCTGCTGAAGGAGGTTTGGGGGTTTTTTGCATAGCTGGTCAAATAGCAGTTTGTCTATGTTTTCATTTCTGTTTAGAGCTTAGGAAAAACACTGGCCTATTTAAGCCCTGGAAAGGGTTGTGCAGAGATTTACAAAAGAAAAGATCTTCTCCCTTAGAGCAAGGAGCCACCAGAGTTGGAGCTGGGTTGTGTGAAGGGCAAAAAATGACCCAGTAAGGGTGTGAATTCAGCTGGTGAACTGGGAAATGGAAAACAGAACATTGCAAAGAGCTGCTGGTGGTAGATGGTTGTGTCCTTGGCCTGTCACCTTCCTGCTGAGGCCACCAGTCTGTGAACCCAGAGTGCAGGTGGCTGTGTGACATGCTGAGTGGGTCTTGGACAGGTTGTGGTCAGCCTGTGGACCCCAGCTTGTGTTTTTGCAAACGTTTTGCATTTAGTAGCTGTGTTTGTGCCCATGGGATCAATTTATGTAAAGTGTTGGCACACTTTGCTCCTGTAGGAATCTGTCTCTTGACTCCTCTTCAGTGCCCATCGGCATAACAAGGAAATCCTTTCCAAGGATCTCCTTGCCTTACCATTGTTTTTAGTGCTGAATTGCACTTTCTTCTCTGCCAATTCAGTAATCCTTCCCAAAATGCATCCTCATCCTTGCTTCTTTCCCCCTCCCCCCCCACATAAACATGACCTGCAAGCTTTCTAGCTAGCACATATAACCCGTGTGGCTTCAGATGACCTTGACATCAGAAGCAAATGCTTGTGGTGCTGATGATTGTCTTGCACGTAAGCAATTGACACAGTTAGTTGTTCAGATGCTTGAGATTAGAAGAAATCCTGGCAGTGGAGCCTTTGCAGATGCAGCCTGGATGAATTCCCTCGCTCCGGGGCGCTGCCTGGGGGAGCGGAGCACACCTGCAGAGACCTCTTCACCTTCCTGAGCGCACCTGAACTGAGGAGCTCAGGGCAGGAGCAATGCCCCTGTGCCAGCTCCTGGCTGCACAGCGTCACACAGGCACTTGGGGATGATTATGCTTTGCCACCTGGGTACATTTCCACAGTTCAAACCTACCTTGGCTGCTACGAACAGACTTCATGTTCCAGGCGTCCTTCCACTCCCAATGTGACCTCTGTGCCAGGGTTGGGAGAACCACCCTTGGAAAACTGGCTGTCAGCTGCCAATCCTCCCTGCAGACCAGTGGTGAAGATCAACCCCTCTTGCAAGCAATATGATCCCCATGAAGACTAGACGAGGAACAGCTGGCCAGAGGCAGCTGGGCAGTGTGCTCCTCGTGGACATGTGAGGAGGTGTACTCCTGTCAAGGCTCTGCCTGCTGGGAATGGCAGTTGTGGGGATGTAAAGGAGCTCAAAAAGCCCTGGTTGCTGTTGGGCTGTTTGGCAGCCCTGGTAACAGAAATAAGGCAGCACAGTTTCAGGGATTAAGAGTACCACCTTCCAAGTGAGAGGAGTACAGTGCAATAAATTCCAGTTTCTGGCCCTTCTGAAACTGCATTTTAGGATTGACCTGCAAACATCTTTGCACTAGTGAAGTAGCTGAAGAGGTGGTTTTAAACCAAGGCAGCACCAGTCCTCTCTGGTCACTCATTATGGAGAACTGGTATAATTCTGTTTGGCTTGGCCTGGGAGAGGCTTGGACAAACACCTTCGTCCAGCTCCTGCCTTCATATCAGAACCATCTGCTTTTACAGAGGTTTCCTCAGATCTGCCACTGGAGCTAAAAAAACTCCTCTAGTCAAAATGTATCAGTATGGGAACTACTGTTTATATTTTTGTACCTATAACTTCTGTGTACAACTGGACTTGCAAAGTTTACAGCAGCTGTTTTTCTTATAAATGCTGCTTGCAAGCTCCTCTTACAAAGACCAGCCCTCGACAAGTGTTTCACAGCCCCCTAATCATATCACAGCTTGGAGGGCCATATGTTGGAGGCCTCTCCTGTGGCAGCAGGTTTTGTAATTTGTGCTTTAACGCCTCGTTTCCGGTCGCTGGAGCGAGGTTTCCCGCTCAGTGCCTGCAGGAACAATCACAGCTTGTGTTTGATCCGCAGTTCAAAGCCAGCCTTGCGCCTCTAGCCCTGCTGCTGCCACAGAGCAGCTCAGGAGCCCTGCTCCAGCACCCACCTCCACCCCAGAGCTGCGAGTCTGCCTGCTGCAGTCATCTGCAGGGGGGGCATCCTCAGGGGCAGTGCAGCTTTCTGGCAAAACATTGTTTAAGGGAGTTGTCTGGTTTGGGAGGAGGGTTGTCAGCGTGGCTTTTCCTTTGTTGTCTTTGGGACTCAGCGTGTGCTGGGGAGCTCCACTCTTGCCGGGAGAAGGGTCACTGTTTTCAGTAGATGGCCTTGAGGAAGAGATGCTGTGACTCTGTGTTCTGATTTCCCTTTCTCTCAAACAGGGTTCGTGGTGCTCCCCTTGCTGTCACGCAGAATCCCTCTGGTAGATAATGATGTGCTTCAAGGCAACAGCAAGTACAGACTGTCATTGTGGGATGGAGCCACATGGAGCTCTTCAGGAAAATTGAAAGAAACGGGAAATCAATCTCTGACTTCTCCATTGTGAGTGATCTTTTTAGATAATACATGAAGTAAGGAGTTTTGCACTGAGATTGCAGAGAAGTCTTTGGTCCCAGGTATTACTAAGTTTCTTCTTTTGCTGTTATGGCCCCATCTGAAGTGGTGTGCAATGTAGCAAGTCACTTAAAACATGTCTGAGCAGGCAAAAGAAATAAAAGGACTGGTATTGTGGTAAGCCAGCAGTTGTGAAGTCTGTCAGGTAAGTATGCCAGGCTTACCTCAGCTGGCTCTGTGCAGGTAAGGTAGCAGCCCAGTTCATCAGGACACCACAGGCTTTGGGAACTGGTCAAATGAATACACCCAAAGCCCATGGCCAGACCTTATGTTGCTTCAGGTGGATTTCAGCTGCTGCAACCCCAACAGCTGTGCTTCGTTCAGAGGTGTCAGCAGTGTACGTGAGCTCTGCTGCATCGTGGCCTGTAAAACATTGCTATTTTGAGACTGCTGCTTTTGCAGTTGCCTTTGCATCCAGTTATTCTGGTGCCCGAGAATATTCTCTAGCAACTCTGATTCATTCACTATGGGTTTTTTCTGGTAGCTGTTTTAATTTTTTTTTCTTATTTTAACTCTGTTTAAGTAGAAAACCTCTCACTGTGAGAGGTAAAAAGTACAAAATGAGGCAAGTTTATTTTTCCTGTCCTAGCTAGCCTGCTCAGTCAGCCCTCCCAGCCACAACTGGATCCAGCCCAAGGCTCCCACCCCAGACTGCCATTACGGACATCCACACTGCTCCCAGCTAATTGCTTTCTCCTGTACAGAAGCTGACTTCCTTTGAACTACAGCACAATGTGACACCAGGCATCACGTTTCCTCCTGCCTCGCTCTCCTGTGGCCTGTAGCAACCTGATACAGCTATGACCAAGATAAATGCTGTTCAAGTCAACACAAATTTCCAGTGTTTTATGTCTGAGCATTCAATAGAGAAGTGCTGATGTGATGTGGTCTCACACGAGCTTTCACTGTTCTCTGAATTAATTAGGCTGGTCTTCCTCCCTACTTTCAGGCAAGCTAAGCCGTATTAATCACTTTAGAAATAACACAGTGCAATTGGGTAGGTTTTCTGTAGGCTCAGAAACACACGAGAAAAAGCAGTGTAAATCCTAATTTAAAGCTAAGACTCAGCTTCATCTGAGCTTTAACTGGGCTGACTGGTTTCTGTTGCAGGCAGCTTTTTTGGTTCCCTGCCTTACCCCTTCAGCCTGTTAACTCCCAGGCTTTCTCAGTCTGCCCTCCAGTTCCCTGTGCAGATGGACACTCAGTGGCAAGGCTCTCTTTGGACTTTCAAGTCCTAACATAGCCAAATCATTCTTGGGCAACTCTTCCCTCTGCCTGCTTTCACAGCCCTCCTAGTCCCTTGCTTGGCTGCAGCATGTCACAATGTAAATTAATATCCAGTTGTTCAGCACTTTCCTTGGGCTCTGGTGCTGTCTTTGTAATGTGAAAGCAGCTGAAGCATTCAGAGATCCTCCAGCAGCAAACCTTGCCCCACCGTGGCACTGTCTTGTAAGCCAGTGGTGTCCTGTCTGTGTTCCAGCCTGCTCTGGCATGCACGGGTGAGATCAGAGTGTTTTTCATGGTAGACCCTGGTTTGGCGGCTTTTGGTTTTGTTTTTAAGGAATATAACACAGGATTATTAGAGTTGTACTGTGCATGTGGTTGTTCTCGTCAGAAGAGCAGACGCTGCTGCGAGTCACTCTCTCCACGGGGTAAGTGACTTGCAGATGGGCCCACAGTCCTTCAGGATCCATTTGCATCTCACAGCTCACATGGCATACACCAATAGCTGGAATTCCTGTTCTCCCTAGCTCTGTGCCTGTCCTGGGTCTCTGTGCAAATCCATGACTCTACTCTCCAGTTGAAGTTGTTCTGGGAATTCCCTGGTGTGCTTTAGGTGAATCACAGAAAATTTTTCAATTCGCCATTGCTTTCCTTTTAAACTGGGTTTGAGGGGCAGAAAAAAGCAGAAATAAAGTTGCCCCATTTTATGTGAAATGAGCATAGCAATGGGAGTTCCTTACATGAGAAAGTCATTCCTGCTTCTTCCTAATAAGGATTAATTTGTATGCACAGGATAATACTTCACCATTTGGGTAGGGAGTGACTAAACAATATTCTCAGTTAATACGAGTACCAATTCTTAACCCTGTGAATGGAATTGGAAAAGCAAGAAGGAACTTGTGTGTCTGTAGTACTACCAGCCTTCTCCCAGGCCATTCTTGGTCATCAGGTCTGGGCAGCATTTTCTTCTCCAGCTTCTACAAGATGAGCTGGCTCCACAGCTTCAGCTCTACGCTCTTCTAGGGCTGGTTGTATGAAGTTCTTGCTCAGCTGTGTGTTGTCTGCCCAGCTGGATGTGTCTGATTTTAAGATGTGCTGTGCTAGGTCTTGGTGTTCCTGGTGCTTTCAGATACCGGCAAATTATTGTTAGGGTCCTGATTCTGTATCCTGGTACATATATGCACTACTTTTCAGGATTTACGCTGTGTTAAATTGATTTCATTGGGAATGAGTCCCAAGTGCTTCAATATGTCACATGAAAGTTGATTTGAAAGCAAAAATGAATTAGTATCTTCAGCGGCATGGGAATTAAGACAAGTAACATGTTGATTTAGGAGTATTTACCAAGGAACTGAGATACAAAGGTTTAGTCTTGTCTGATGTCAGTTTGTTGTGTCACTTCACCTGAACTGAGTTTCTGATCTCTCTGTTTCCTTCTGTGTTGTTTCTGGGGCACTTATTGCTGTGGCTCCAGAAAAGCCCTGCTGGGTTGGATGGCATTGCCTGGTGAGAGGGTTGTCAGAAACAGTTAAGTCCCAAATGCAGTAGTCACCTAACACACATCACCACACAAAAATGGGGGCATGTTGGTGGGAAGGATTTGTTGAGTCCTGTTTATGTGTGTAATATGTGTGCTTGAACGTGACACAGCAGCAGAAAGACTGTGCTTTTCATAGAACTGTGTGTCATCAACCAAACTGCCAGCTCAACTTTGATTCTTGATTGTGGATGGTCAGGGCTGAAGCCAGAATAAATGGAAGACCTTCTGTCTTCCCCCAGTGCTGGTTCCCACGTGCTGCAGCAAATAACTCCCCTAAAGGGAGTTATCTTGGGGAAAATACTGTACTCGATAGCTATAGCTGGCATTGTGTTTCTTCAGCAAAGCCTTGACCACAGGACAAAGGGAGTTTCACAGCATAAGGCCCTTCATCTGCATGCAAAGAACACAAAATGCCTTATGAACTTGGCCAGAGATCCTTTTAGCTGTCCCCCAGTGGTGCCCTTTCATGTAAGATATCTGAGCATGAGGTTGGAACCTCTACCGTAAGGTCTCTTTGCCCATTATAAAACTATCCAAATGTCAGCATCTGACATTATCCTTTTTGCTCACTAAGCAAGTGAAAGAGATCCAGTGATTTTAGTGTTGTTTTAAATGTTAAGCTATCCATGGAGAGCCTTTAGGACAGCTTACCCAGCCAACCTAGCCCTTCTGATTGCACCCAGCCTCAGAGAGGGGGCGTCTGCTGTAAGACCTGGTTACAATTTAAGTGTTAAAGACAAATGGCTACGTGAGTTTGAACCTTCAAACTGAAACTGTGAAGCAAATCCTGTGGCCTGGGGAAACCAAGGTGTGTGACCACAGAGGGCTCTCCAGTCTTACACTCCCATCTTCTGTGGAAGTAACATTGACTTCGGCTTCAAGATATGGCCAGGGGTATGTGGCAGTCTTAAAATTATGGAAATGCTCTGCAGCTGTCAATCAGATTGGTTGAATTGAGTCTTTGATTTGGGGTTTTTTTCTGTCGAAAAACATTAATGTGTTGTTCTTCCAGAATACTAAAATCAGCCTGTACGTATGTGTCAGTTACCACCAACAAAAACAAATAGAAATGTGATCCAGAGAGAGGGGCAGTTCTGGGTTGAATTTTAAGAACAAATAAAAAGCTCTTATCTGGAACTCCATAATTTTTCACAATCTTAGCTAGCTAGACTTCTAACACTTCCCTCATGTGGAGCTGTGCTACATGTGATATATTTCTAAGTACCTTTACTGTGGAGGTGATGTGTTTGGGGGAAATGTGTCTCTTGCAGAGTGTTTTGTGAGCCACACCTGGTGAAGAGTAAGGGGGCTGGGAGACAACACATGTGGTAGTCAATGGCAAGCGGTTCAGGTAGACAAGGCTCTCCAGCTCTTGCTGCCACTTCTTCTGGAGGTATGTAAGCCAAAATAGAGAGGACTGGGACTACTGTGTGGCTGGTGGTGTGGCTTTTGCATTTGATTCAAGGAGCTATTTCAAGACGGGCATATATAGATGTGGATGGATGGGATCTGGGACAATGGCCAGTGGTGAAGGGGCTGCTCGTGCTTGGCTGGGTGTGTGGGAGGACATTGGTGTCAAATTTAAAGCTGCTTTTGATCCCTTATAATGAATTTTTCTGATGTTAGATATTTAGTGGTTTTCTTTTTTTAAAATTCTTTTTTTTTCCCCAGCTTTGAAATATCACAGTGTTTTAATGTTCTGCTATGTAACTGGGTATATACAACAGTGATTAGTTTGGGAATTTCTTCAGATCTTTAGGGATGCCACAGTTTCTTCCTTGACAATATAATAATATATGAGAGCCCATGTTGGCTGCAGACTGTGGTAATTAGCTAGTTTTGCTATAAAGTTGTTCTAACAGCACTTTGAAGCTCTGCCAGCTGACAGAGCCCTTCAGCTCAGCAAGGGCCATGTGAGATGCTGAGAGCTGCAGGTTCCTGTTACTGATGTGAGTCTCTAAAACTATGTATGGCACATGTCACAGACAGCAGACATCCAGCTGGATTCTGTGGGTTCAAAGACTGTATCAAGAAGCCCTGTGTAAACACTGCATGTATGCAAAAATATTCCAGATTGGTCTTCTTCCATAAGGCAATATGAGTGAATAAGCAAGGAAGCAATGGTGTACATAAAAAAGTGATAAAACTCACCCGTGCAGTGATGCGAGAATGTGAAGTGGATTCTTACTCAATCAGACATTGACAGGCTTTGTTTTTATTTTCTTTTGACTATAACTGCTCCTGTGATGATTAAAAAAAGATGGATTATCTCCAAAAGCGTAGATCTTTCAGAGGCTTTGAATGGTTACCTGAAGTTTTTTTTTTAAGAAATACAGAAGAATACTGTTAAAAAAGACTTTATGTAGAAAATATTATATTTGGAAAAGGCAGTGAAGAGGAGGTTAGGAGCCAAATCTTATGAAACAGTCTGAGAATAGGATTCCTGAATTTTTTGTCCATATTCTACTTCTAAGAGTCTTCCAGAAATGACTGCAAGATTTAAGCCCTTTTTCTTGTAGTAATGCAAGTTTTGCTAACACTCCAGCTCTATTTCCTTTATTTATTATCTGTAACATATAGCTTTCTTTAATATGCATGCTTTCTCCTTTTAAGCAACACCTCATAAGCATTCAAGATTTTATCTTTAAATGAATGTATAATATCCTATGTTGGTCCTAAAGAACAAACAGAGCACAACATATTATTTACCTCTCTGAGTTTGAGACAACAAAGCTGCAAAAGAATTCTGATGTTCAACAGTAACTACAGTTGAATACAAGTAGTTTTTAACTGATGTGCTCTTCTCTTTTCACAGAATCATAGAATGGTTTGGGTTGGAAGGGACTTTAAAGATCATCTAGTTCTAATGCCTTGCCATGAGGGCTACTATTTTATGACTGCTTATCTTTTTTTTTATGTTATGTTTCTTCAGAAAGGTTTGACTTTAATAGCCAGCATTCATCTCTTGAAAATGTTTTAAAGGTACCTACCAGCTCCTTCTCACACCAGGGATCTAGAAGCTGTTACTTTTTAGGATCCCCATCAGTCACTAGCTGAACTGGTACAGAGATCTTTACCCAAATGCCCGTAGGATCACAGTGAGAGATTGCTGTGGCTGTTTTTCATTATGTTTGACCACACCACAAGCTCCAGTGAGGCTACAGCTTGCATGAGATCAGCTTATTGAGGAAAACCAGCTGCCAAGACAGACACAGAGCATTTCTGGGGACAGAAGAAAGCACTCTAAAGAGTCTTAAGACAAGGTGTGGTGTCCTTGGTTGAAAGTACAAAGCTATAATTGTCCAATCCCATCTGCAGTTTAAGAGTACTGTTGGATTTCACAGTGCTCCTAAGCTTTCTCACAAAAGCACCCACTTGTCACTCTTCCCAGTACCTCAGATTGGCTTGAAGTCTTGTGTCATACCATTACTTTGTCCAGACTTTTCCAGAAATGGGCAGAGAGCTCTGAAGTCATACTGTTCAATGTCTGCTGGGCATTTTTCAGGTCTAATAACATTTTTTATTTTTCAGGTCTAGTAACAAGATTCCAACCCTGCTCTAAGCAGAAGACCTTCTCTAGACCTGTCTTTTCTTCCACCTAGAGGTCTTATCCAAGGGGAAGCCGGACGTCTGGCACATTTGTTGGGAATCCTGGATGTCTGGAAATCGAGGTTATGTGAGGGCTCACCTGGGTTTCAGTGTTTTCTATGTGCTTTGGACCTCTTGCAGAGAGGGGCTTTAGCTGCTGGGAGGGACAGGCTACAGCTTTTGAATCTGATGCATTTGGTATGTCAGGCACTGGGCACCTCCCAAACACACTGGTGTTTTGAGGTGCTTT
The DNA here is from genome assembly GCF_003031625.1 of Empidonax traillii. Classification (NCBI taxonomy): domain Eukaryota; kingdom Metazoa; phylum Chordata; class Aves; order Passeriformes; family Tyrannidae; genus Empidonax; species Empidonax traillii. The sequence continues at coordinate 384,744 of NW_020955310.1, forward strand.
GAGGCAAGTTGTGTCTCAAAGAGACAAGGAGAGTGAGCTGCAGGTACCTTGCTATCTGTGGCAAAAAGGAAATGGAGGATTTGACTACCTTCACAGATAGCGTTGTATACCTTCATCTGTGGGCCAGTCTTGGTCTTCTCCATCATCTCCAAGTGAACGAAGAAACATGCCATTGAATTCCTCCTGTTTTCAGCGATTTCTCCTGCTCTTTCCTTGATGTTCTGTATTGGCCAGTGCCAGGAACAAGGCAAGGATAGACTGACGGCCTGATCCAGCCTTACCCACTGTGGTGGTTCTCCTCACAGAGTGCTGTGAGGACCATAAGCCTTCGCTCTTGTGCTGGAAGTCCTTGCTTGTTAGCATTGTATCACTTGGGAACTGGAAAGATCTGAGGTTGTTTTTTTTCTGTAATGTGAACCTAACCCTTCAGAAACTAATGGGTGTGAGTGGTCCCACAGAGCAAGCAGACGTGTGAGGGCTGTTAGGAGAGCAGGAACGAGAGTTTGCCTGTCATAACAGCACTGGGCACCAGACACTGCCTGTTTTTGAGATTCAGATCTCAAAACCTACTGCTATAGGAGGTCCTCTCAATTATGTAGTCTACTGCCTTTGAGCTTCGGGAAAAAAAACCAGCATTCTCTTACTACCTTTCTGTTACACTTTTGCTACTGCCTCCTGTCAAGCAAGACATACCCAGCTGGTGCTGGGCAGGCACTGCTATTCCAGCTTTCCCATCTCTGCTGCTTCACTGTGAGCGTTCCTGACTTGCTCTGCCATGTGGGTTTTGCACAGAGCTCCAGAGCTGTTTGCTGGCTCTTGACCCGCTTCACAGTGGAAAATTCTTCCACAAGTGTTACTTACAGGAAGCAAATGAATATCTCCTCTAAATGGTCTGGCTGAGGAAATGGGTCATTTGGTGAAGTACGCTGTTTACCGGATAGCCAATGGCCCATCTCCAAAATATATACTTGGTCCAAAGGAAGAAAAATATCTGAGGTGATTCACTTCATATGCCAGTGTTTAAGTATTATGTAGTTCATAGCTAAAATTAAAAATGTGCATTTTCACGTGGACTAAAAGCTTCCTATCCTGTTCCAGAAAACTGGTGAAACCAAGTTTTAAATTTCTTTCAGTAAAAAGTCCTGGGTGTGTATGACTTGTTGAGTTTTGTTTTGGTTTGGGTTTTTTTACTGTGTCATATTTCTACACATACTGTAACACTTTATAGCTTTGTTATAATGGCTTGTGGTAGGGGTAATGTCTCCCAGTGATACTGATAAACTTTGTACTTTTATACAGCAATTCTAATACAGCAGCCAGCTCAAGGCTGCAGGATCATCCCAGTTTTATTCAGGGCTGGTTTTGTGATGCCTTCATTTATAATTACAGTTTCTGCCAGCACCCCTTGGGCATTTTTGGTCTGGCCTCGGGTTGAAGGGAAAGTGCTGCATTCCCTAACCCAGGAGACATGAGTAAGTGTGTTGACATGGATTCACTGCAAGATTAGTGCTGCTTTGGCTTCGGATTATCTAGATCAGATGCTGTTCTGTAATGTGATACTCATCCTTCAAAACATCATAATCTGGCAAAAACAAAATGCACCCAAACAGTGTTTAATGAGGAGCTAATGCGAATTTTTTGCCATGGCATGGGTACTGCACAGTTGCCAGGGAAGGCAACAAGTGATCACATGTGCAAAAGTGCAGCATCAGGCTGTTGGTGGTGCTTTAAGGGAAACTCTGCAGTACAGAAATGCTTGTTAACATTCATCACATGGGTGCTTTTGAAAATTGTCAAATGTGAAAGAAAAAAAAAAAGCAGCAGAAATCTCTAGGTGTAGAGGCTGAGCCTTGTGAAAGTGAGAAGGACCATTTTGGTCTTCTCTAAAGGTTAGTAGTTGGTGAAACACCCAGGAGACATCAAAAGCTTCACAGTCAACACCTGAATCTGTGTCAGAGCACAGAAACGACCCAGCATGTATCCGTGTCTTTGGATCAGCTCTGTGATCTATCAGATTTGGCACTATCAGTTACATGACTCCTCATGTTTCCAGCAGGTAGGAGTTTGCACAGTGGATAAGAGCCTTCTTTTTCAATCCAAAACCATTCATCAGTCTGCTTCAGAGGTCAAACCCTCAAACAGTTTGGTAATTCTACTGTCATCATCTTCCTGTGATTCCAGCACAACCTGGTTATGACTTCTACTTGAAAGTATGTCCAGGGCTACAACAAACTGCTCTGAACTGTTTTGTTAAGCAAACTCCCATATCTCTAGACTTTGCTTAACAATTGCAAAATGGTTACCCAGTTAATCTTTATCCTATTGTTACTAAAATTCACAATTCAGTGTGCCTCACTTCAGAGAGCAGCATATACGTCAGTAGAAATTACGAGCTGTGCCTTGAGTCAAAACCTCCCAAGCTAAATTAAAAGCAACTGTGTCTTGAGCTAAATGACTAAAGGACACATTTTCAAAGGCAGCCAAACCCTGAAAGATGCAGTTACATTTCGATGGTAATTTCATTCCTAATGTACTCTAGGATCTCTGAGTTCCTAGAGATATCTACCCACTTTTAAAAAATATTTTCCTTTCTTATAAATTCCTGCTTGAAATCTTCCAGCTGATGACTGTTTCAGTCTAGCATCTTCTGTGGATAACAGATGCAGAACGGCACAAATCACGTACTGTCTGCAGCACTTAATGGACAGCAAAAAACCCAGCAGTGAGCAAGAGGAAAAACAGTTTCAGAGCTGTTCCATCAGCTGTAGGTTTTACTAGGTTTTGAGAATTTTTTAGCACCCTGAGTTAGTATGTCTCAAAGGCACTAGATTTGTGTGAAGTTGTCTGTTACAAAATGTAAGTCCAGGACGTGACACAAAGGGGGAAAAGTAGTGTTAATTTGTCTGCCCTGATTCCTGAGTGTGATGGTCCGTGTGCAGGAGCTGCAGAGGGTGTCTGTCTCCTTTACAGTCCCCAAGAGCTGTGCTGCCCTTTGGACCCTACAGGGCCTCACAGCCACCTCTGTTGTGTTCCAGACCATGTGTTGAGCCTGCAAGATGTTGAGAGCTGCCAGCTGAGGACGTTAAGAAACTTATTGCACTGGGCAGGTGTCCATGGGCATCACAAGGCAGCAGCAATGCTCCTGAGAGGGCTGCTAGGGGATGAAACACACTGGATTGCCAGTGTGGCTTCAGTATTCAACTGGCTGGAGGTCCTCGTCACAAGGACTTGTTTTCACAAGGACTTGTTTCCTGGAGTAGAAGGAGCAACTTAGGTCCAGTTCAGAGTAAGCTGTCTGCTGACAGCCTGGCTGGGAGAGGTGATTCAGCGTGGCCAGCCACTGCCTGGGAAGCCTTACCCGACCACACGGTTCCTGTGCTGAACAACTGGAAAAAATGACTTGCTTAATGGGATGCAGGCTCACGAGCTGAATCAGCCTCGGCAGAGTTTTTGTTATTTCAACTGTTTCTTGTATGAAAACCCTGCTCTATGGCCATCTGTGGAGGCTGGCAGTGCCCCTGGCATGTGAGACCAGGGCTGAAGATTGGTGTGAACTGGGGAGGGTAACCACTGCCTCAGGGTAGTGAGGGGAGGTAGAGAGGGGCAGGTTAAACCTTGCCCCTTTGTTTTGGGGTGGCTCAGCCCAGGTGAGGGAAGGGTCATAGCCCAGCCAACAATGCATCTCCTCTGCCCTCACAGCAAAACACGAACCATGCAGTTTTGTGGAGAGCAGAGAGTCAGCAAGAGAGTGGCAGCTGTGTCAACCCATGCTGCTTGCTTGGTCTATTAGGGTTTTGTCTGTCAAATGCATGTGGGCTCTGCTGCCTCCAATCATTGTGTGCAGCCACAATCATTGCTGCTCTTTGTCTGGTGCAGGCAACTCTGCTGGGGCTGGGCTTGCTGAGGCGCTTTCAGGACACTGTGACTTGCAAAGGGAAATGCTTTTCAAACCTCCTCTTTGCCTGCCATGTAGAAACAGACACAGAGGTAAATGGAGATGTAGTCAGAGGGTGTCTCTTGCACCTGCCTGCCTGAGTTCCCAGCTGCCTTTGCCTTGCCTAGTGAAATTGTACTTTCACGTTACAGAGCAGGGAACTGTACAAAGGCACTGTCACCTGGGCTCAGACAAACAGCAGTGTAGCCAGTCAGACCCAGACAGGTGATTCTCTGACCACGTTCAGCAGAGGTGCAGCTGTAGCTGAAATTCTGGGGCTGGGTTTTGCATGCTCTAGTTAAGGAAAGTGATGGGTCACACTAGAGAAGAGCTGCAAAATAATAATGGCAAACTCCTGCAAAAGCAATTGCAGCACTAATCCTCCCACACTGTATTCTGCATGGAATAAGGGTTGTCCAACCTAAAAAGGACAAAGAGGAAGAGAACAGGATTCAAGTGTGAAGTCAGGGCCATACAAAAGGACCTGCTCCCCAGGTCCATAGCAGATCACAGATGAAAAAATGGGCCAAAACTGCAGCGAGAAGGGATGGCTTGAGGCAGGAGGAGCCTGGGTCTGGACTCCTGCCTTTCTGTTCCAGGGAATCTAGTCTTCACAGTATGTGCAAAGCACTGTCTTCCTCTGCCTCAGAAAAGGGGATAAGGATTCTTCCCTCCTTGCACACAGGGACCCTGTGGGAAAGGGCACTATGTGACTGTCAGCTGTGAAACCTGTGGGAGCAGGTCTGCAGTAGAAGAAATAAAGGCTGGTTGTTTTTGTCCCAGCAATCCACTTGTTTCTGAACTATTTGAGTGCCGTAGAGGTGGTAGGGAGCTCAGCCAAGCATTGCACTTGAGCAGCAGCTTGTGTTTATGGTGTAAGGCTGTAGCTGGTGGGGGGGGGGTGTGCCTGTCTCTCCCTGAGCTGATGGCACTCTCAGCACACAGCAGATGCTCCCTGCATGTACAGCCACACAAGCTGGTGGCTGCATCCCGGAGAGCAAACAGAGAGCAGCCGGTGTTTTGTCTTGTGACTCTGTCAGCGTGGCTGCTGGCATTTCAGGTCTGTTTTAAAGTGTGGCAGAGGGTGTGCACAAGGAAAATTTGATTTTGCTGTCAGCAGGCTCCTGCACTGAGCTTCTTGGGCCATGAGGATTTATGCAGCCAATGCTGTCTCTTGTGTGAGTCTTGTGAATTGTAGAAATGAGGCCCAAAGCAGGGATGTTGCTTGCCTTTCATCTCCCAGAGCTTCCTCAGCCACATGCACAGACAGCTTTATCAGCTCTTGAGACTCCATCGTGAGTCTCAAGATGCTTGATAACTTGGCAAAGAGACAGCTCCTTGATGAACAGTATTTCAGGGAAAACTTTTTTTTTACAGGGAGATGAGGAAAGAGGGATGTTTCTTGCTCATATGCTTGCAGAAAGAGACTTCAAATGTGAAGGGGTGATAATCTCTTCTTCATGCTGAGCCTTGGTTCGAAGTTCAGATCTGTGCAAAGTTTCATACTGCCACTATTACCTCTGGAAAAGCACCTAAGTCAGAGTATTCCATTCCCAGGCATCGTGCAAGGTTAATGAACAGCAAGGAAATTAGTGCTAAAGAAGAGCCCTTCATTAGGCTTGTCTGGCAAGCTGAAGAAGGAGATTTACCTGACTCATAGGATGGCTACAGGGTAGAGAAATGTGATAGGAGAGGGATGGTGCTGTGAGAAGTTATGAGGGACAAAACTGCCACTCCGTGTTCCCTTGTAATCACCACTGCCTTGGACAACTAGCAGCGTGCTTGCAGTAAAGTTTTTCTCTGTGTGGCTCAGCACAGTCCCCATGAAGTGAGATGCTGCTTGCTGACACGTTTGCTCTCTCTGTCTTTAGCTGGGTGCTTGGGTTGGGTCCAACTCCCAGCAAAGCCCCTGAAATCTTTTCAAGGCAACTGGATTGAGGGCTTCTACCATTCCCTTCATGAAAAGATCTGAGCACCTTGGGTCTGAGGGAGAATTGAGATTTAATTATTACACCAGTGTTTCCAGTTTATACTTCTGCAGCCTTTTTATAATTAGCAGGAAATGTGGTCTTCTCAACATGCTTTTCTAAGCCCCTGAGTACTCACCCTGCAGCGCAGCATCTTCTGCAGTTAAGGCCATCTACAATTTCTAGTCTTGACAGCCTTGACTATGACCTGGCTGGAGTCAGACCTCTCTAAGCACTGCAGGGCATCTTGGAGGGATGTTTCAGCTCAGATCTCCTCCTGCCTGGATTTGATGGCAGAGGAGCTGAAAGCTCTCCATGCAGATTGCTCATTGAAATGCAAACCTCATCCCAGTAAAGCTTCTGTCTGCCAGCACCCCCTTTGACAAACTGATAATCCATGATAATAGAGAATTTTATCTCCATTCTTTAACATCATCAGGATGATTATTAATGTCTTCCTATTGCACAATAAACAACACAGAGTCCTCAGCTTTCCTGAAAGTGGGAGACATGCAAGTTACATCTGCACTGTGGGTGAGCTGTGCATTTACTGCTTCTGCAATCAGCTGACAAACCCCTCCAGATTTCCGAGGCCAGACTGTTGCTGCTGGCAGCTTATCTCCTTACTCAACAGCAGAGTAGCCTCTCAGGGTGAAAAGCTGGGCCTGTTGAAATCAGTGACAAAGTCCTGCTTGCTTTACTTGAGTCAGGATTTCTGACTTGATCTCTATTTCTGAGTGGGCAGAGGAAAAGGCCCTTTCTGTCCTGAATGCTTTTTTTGAGAGCAGTCTGTGAAGATGTTCTGCTTTTGTCTGTGCAGAAGGTGAGCAAGGTGTAGGAGGTCCTGCAGTCCTGCCCTGCCCTGACTGTGCTGCGCTGGGAAGGCAGGAGCAGGAGGATGGGATCTGTCTGTGCTCCCAAGCACAGCACACGGCATGTCAACCTGAACACCATACCTGGTGTTCATCCTGTCAGGACTGAAACACATATCAGCAACATACCCTGAAGATGTCTGGTTAGGGTATGGGCCAGGAATTTCTCTTGTTAGATCCTCTAGTGACTTCCGTGATCCCTTTATCTGATTAGACAAACAGATGTTTTAGTGCTGCTAGAATCAAATTTGTAGTTTTCTTTGCCAACCAGAAACTTCCTTTATGGGCAGCCTCCACCTGCCCACAGGTAAAGTGCCACTCTTGTGCATAATGAAAGTACCACCTTGTGCCACCTTCCTTGTGGCTGCAGCAGTGACACAGCTGAGAGCTATGTCAGAGTCTATGAGAAATCCAGTGACTGCAACTCATCCATATACATGTTTATGTTCAATTTTGAATCTGAAAAAGCCCTGGAACTGGCAGTTCAAAGGTGACAGCACAGCTCTAATACCCCCTGTGCTGGATCTAACTGGGACTAGAAACTTACATAACTCTCTCAACTGTGTTGCTTGTAATGACGCACTGACAGCATGTGCATTGCAAGGGGCCGTGGCAAATATCCTGCTGCTTTCCAGAGAATACTCTGACCTGCCAACTGGCTGCCTCTGGCTTCAGTGAACAGAGCAAAGTCACGGGAGGCCAACGACCCCGAGCCTTGTCTCTCACGCACTGCAGCAGAACTGGCTTTTCTGTCACAGCTCCCAAAACCTGCCCTGGTTTGCTGTCTAAAGAGCAATTACACAAGCCTTTATCTCATCTCCTATATTTTGCCAAAGACCTCAGCTGCACCTCAGGAGTGGGAGGCGATTGGTATTTTTTTCTCCCTTTTCTGTCCTAGGCACTTGGATGCGCCTGGCCCCTTGTTCTTGGGACACCACCTTGATCACAGAGCACCTTACAGATAATTCTCATTGTGTTTTTTTAAGGCATTTCCTCTTTCTCTTTCTTTTTGTGGTAAGCGTTGGTAGAGCTCTGCTAAAACACTGCCTGAACCTCTAGCCCAGTATGAGTCTTTGTTTTCAGAGAAAACCTTCTAAGATGTCCTTTCTTGTGCTCCAGAGTGCCCACAATAGAATCTCAAGTAAGGTGCAGGCAGGAGGAATTTAGCTGTGAGTAACTGTGCTTGCAGTGATGCGGAGCTGGCTGGTTCTGACCTGACTTCTGCCCAGTGCCTGCACGTCTGTGCTGCACCTCTGTAGGGCTGACGTGGACCTGAGTCACTGTTAAAGTCTGCTTCAGGCACAGCCTTTGTCAAACTTGATCAAATAAGGATAAATAGATGCAGAGGGCAGAGAGTGGCTTCTCTGCAGTATAGGCATTGCCAGACTGTAGATTCTGACTGCAGAGCCAGAATCCAGCAGCCCTGCTACAGAATGGGGCACTGCTGCTTCACATTTTCTATTTTTCACTTTTATACTACTATGAGCAATGCCCCCATGAAGATGACTAATTTTGCAAAGGTGGCAGGAGGGCTTTCCTCTCAATGCTGTTTACCCTTATCCAGCTGCTTATGGGGGCTGGAAAGGGATCTCCAGAATCTCACCAGAAAAACCTGGGGATTTTTGTGCTTCCTCTTGGGAATGGCCTGGGAGCTGCATTGGCTGCTGGTAGCAGGTTCACGATGCAGGTGGCATATTGGCTCTGAGTCAGAAGAAAATAGAGTGAATCACAAGTAAAATGGTCACTAGCTCCTCTGTAACACAGCCTATTCAGCATCTGAAACAGCAAGGTCTGGTCTCTTGTCTCCAACCTCCCTGCACAGGACAGAGAACATGCTCTACTCCTGCTCCTGGCAGCAGGTACGGATCATCCCCAGCCAGGCAGAGCAGGGATGGGTACTCCTGAAAGCCGCTTCAGGCTTGTCTCAACCTCAAGGGATTGATCAGCCTCCTTGGAGGCAACATAATAGCATGCAGAGAGCAGTCCTCACCTTGGGTCACTGTTCGGGTCTGAGCCTGCTGCCAAGCCCAGGTGCCATGGCAGACTTTGGTGTCAGGAAGGTGATACCTGAGATCCCAAGGTACCTGGGGCAAAAAAGACCTGCAAACAAGCTCAGCTGAAGGCCTCATTTTGATACCTCTTTTTTTTTTTTTTTTTCTTAGCAAAACTGATATTGGAAGCTCTGGGATATACCACTTGTGGCTGGACGCAGCTCACACAAACTCACCTGCTCTGTGGATGCAAGAGAAGTTTCTCCCTGTTCCCAGCAGTGCTTGCACACCCCACCTTCCTGGGATTCACAGCAATATGTGCTCAGGAGGTAAGAAATCCAAGTAACCATTGGGTTGCAGGAAAATTTTTGTGGTATTTCATTTTTGTGGGAAACACACAGAAGTGCACTTTCCCATCCTCTCACCTTTCACAGTGGCCTGTGTTCAGCTGGTGCCTGCCTGAAGGAGCAGGGCTGGACTGGGCTTGAGAGAGACCATTCCTGCTGCTCTTCACTCAGCTGGAGGCACTGGTGTTGAGCAACCCAGGGCACGCCTTCACCCCAACACCCTGCCTGGGCACAAGTCAGCACCCGGCCATGGCAGAGCCCTGCCACCGCCTGTGGTGCCACCAGGGACGTGGTGTCACCGTCCCCATGGTGCTCCCAGCCCCATGGCCCTGTAAGACATCTCTCAGCAGAAGCAGCAGAGCTGGGGATCTAAATCCAAGCTCTGCCTGGCTGACAGAGCTGGGGATGCAAATCCAGCAGCTGCTCCAGCACTAAGGCAATCCAACCCTGAGCACTGGGGCTGGATCCAGTGCCAGGCGCCTGCTGGAGTGGTGCTGGGCATGGGGAGAGCACCAAGCAGGACCTCCCTTTGCAGAGAAATGTGTGTATTCCTGTGTGTCTCTGTGGGTACTTGCATGCCCAAGACACCAAATTGGTTCATTTATATTTGGATTACCATCTACTTTCATGCATTTAAACATTGCCAACTGTGTTAATGATGGCTGCAGCACATCAGCCGCTCCTGTTCTCTCCCAGACTTGTTATTTTTCCCACTGGTTATTCTATCTTATTTTGTGAGAGTGCTACAGGGCTGTTTCTTTCACACAGTCTCAGGTAGGAAATTGTAGTGTAGCCTATGTATTTTAAACCTTATTTAATTTGGATTGACAAGATCCGGGGTTTGTTAGAGCAGAGAGAGATCCCATGGATGGGATCAGTTAGCTACACAGGCTGAGGCAGACTGAAAAATCCCCAGTGTATTGTCATCTTTGGGAGATATAAAAAACATATGCCTCCTCTCCATTATTCCAGACTATTGAGCTTTATCAGTTTTACTGCAAAATACAAATGCTTTTTGTGTAATGACAGCTCTTTAATTAGAACTTGGAAGCAATAGCATCTGCTGATTATAGCATGGTCCAGCACGTTCATATTCCTCAGTTTTATTTCCAGCTCTGCAATTAAACTGTTGTATGCCTCAAGGCAAGTGACTTCACCCCTCAGTGTCTGTACTTCCACAGATGGAATTAAAACCTCCACTGCAGATCCCTGGACAGAACATGCTCGAATGGCACAGCCGTGGGTTACTTTTCCACTCTGCGCATGTTTGGGAACCCGTGTATTAGTCCAGAGGATGAGGACTTGGGATTTACCTTGTCCAGGCATAATCTGTGAGACATTCCAGGTTTGAACAATGGAAGTTTTATAGGCTTGAGTTATAACTGGCCGGGCAAGAAACAACAGCTTCGCAGTAATGAGTCCTCACTTGCATGGAATGCCATTTTGTGTCTGATCTCTCCTCGCCAAAGTGAGATATTAAAATCTGTCGATGCAGAGTGCATTTCTAGAGGGATTAAAAAGGGGAAAAACCCTTTCAGTCTGAAGCGATCCTCAGTTCTTTATGGAAAACATTTTGTTTCCCAAAAGGGATATTATATACTAGTGATTACGGAAAAAAATTAAGCAATGCAGTTCAGAGAGAGACAGCATGGCAGATTCTGCTTTCTGCAATCTTTCCCCTCACATTGGTGGGGACACTGGTGGAGATGAAGGAAGATGACAGTGGTTATTGCAATGCACCTCTTTAATTTTGTGATTGCCAGTTTGAACAACAGGAATAGAATATCTACCCTTGCAGCCAAAGGTAGCAGGGAGCTGTGCAATCTGAAAGCCACTGCAGTCCCTTCATTGGAGATTTTAAATGCAGGCAATGGAAGACTTTTTAAAGCAGCCCCAGCCTCTAGAAAAAATTGGGGCAAACTCAAAAGGGACGTACACAAGGAAAGGAGGTTGAGTCACAGCAGTGGCAGAAAGGACAGTAAATTAGTGTTATGTGTGCTTACGGGCAAACAGTGGTGTAAAGCACAACAAGCAAGCTGCAACTTTTTTTTCTAGTCTTACTTAAAAATGTTCCCAAAATCTGTGAGTACAGCATCATAGAATGCCTGATATTTTGTAATTCCGCAAACACTGACCTTAACAGACACCAGAAATCTCACTGGGAGTTTCATCCATTTGCAGTGGAAACACGAGGTCTTTAATAGTAAGAATGTTTCAATAACTTTCCGGGATTTTTTTCCACTTTGGCACAGCTGTTCTCTGACAGATTGCAAAAGAGGGGACTTCAGTAGTAACAGCTTGATCCTGCAGGATGCTAAAGTCTTTCTGTCCTGGACTGTGTGCCCTCAGCCCTACCCAGAGCAGCTCAGGATTACTCAGCTTTTTGCAGCCTGGAGTTTTTCTTACCCACTTGGCCTTGCCACCAACATTTCTATTTCTACTTCTATTTCTATTCTTGCTTCTATTTCTATTTCTGTGGAAATGAGCTGAAACCAGTGCCATTCTCTGAAGAGAGTCATTAGCCTTTCTATCTAGGAAAGGGCTTGGTGTTGTCGTACGAAAGCTGTGGAGCAATGATATGTCTTGAAAATTTATGCCTTAATTTCTCCCTCTTTGAAAAGCAGCACCTTGATGTCAGATTTAGTAATGACGTCAGCATAACTGAATTGTTTATTATGTTGTATTAAGGTTATGTAGAGGAAATGTCAAGGGAAATGGTTTCCTCCGCCTGTTTCTAAACTAAATGTAATAACACCAAATGGGTGTTTATTCTGATAGAATTTAACAGTTTGAGAAGGGGTGGGGTTTTTGCTGATTAAACAGAAAAAATACGGTATCTTTGTTATGGCTGGCATGATCAACATTAATTAAACCTCTTATTCAGACATAAAATATCCACTATTGCATAAACAGTGCCTGGACTTTCCCCATACAACACTAATAGAGTCAGTGGTAAAGTTCTTGTCAGCTTCAGGAGGCCAAAGGGGTTTCATGCTGTTCTGGCCCTTCCTGGTATTTGCTGCCTCACAGATCAGTGTATTGCAGAATCCTCTGTTGTTCAAAAGAAGGCAGAAAACATGTTTTTCCTCTCCTTGCCCTGGCCTTTCCTCATCAGACCAAGAGAAAAAAGCTGAAGCAAAATAAACATGACCAGGGCAGGATGGGACCAACTCAGGTGCAGTGAACTGCTCATTCGTTTTATTACACCTGTGGCAGTCTATGTAATAGAAAGCCACCTCCACTTCCCAGCAAGGCTTCTGCCACTGCACTGGGAAGGGCTTTGTCCTGTGCAAGGGGGTGCTTTCCCCAGAAACAGACCCAAACTGCTGCACTGTGTTGTGGCTTTGTTCTTTAGCTGGTTCAGCACCCAGAAATCCCACCTCTTTGCAGCACAGTGTGTCGATCATGGCTTTGGCACTGATGTCAGATTCCTTGCTGTCAGAGCAGCAAACCAACCCCTGCTCTGTCTAGTTCTGGAAATCCCACATCTTGCGCTACAAAGGCCCCTGAAGAGCCTGTGCTGCAGGAGACTGGATGGCCAGATCAGCTCAGGTGACCCAGCTGTGGTGGTGGGGCAGTGCTGGCTCCCTCAGCAAAGACACAGCTGGAGTTGTCTGTGTTTTCAGTGCACAATCAGACAGGACACCCCCAGTCACCTACAGGGAATTTAAATTGATCAGGGTGCAACTTTTTGGCCACTGGAATGGTAATTTTTTTAATTGCCCCAACTTGATTGCATGCAACCATCTGCCCTTCAAGGCAAAAATGCAAAGAAGGATATTTTAACACTGAGGTCAACCTCTTCTAATTGCTCCTCCAGGCCTGCTTTGCAAACTTCCCATTTGACCACTGCTGAGACTCAGACCAGTATTTATCCAAATGGAGGCTGCTTTTGCTGCCATTCATTTATCTCTTGGTCATTAACTATAGAAATTAATCTGGACTTCCAGTTCATACATATATAAAAAGCAAATATACAGGACCGTGTTGCATTACAGACCCCTGCAGTACCTGTGGAACCAAAGGGGTCAGGTTCTACAGCACTTGATTTTTAAAGCATAAAGCCGTGTGGAAGCAACTTCAAATCTCAGCCTTGCTTTGGTTCGTTTGGGGTTGGTTTGTTGGTTTGGGTTTTTTCTTAGTAAAAGGCTTTTCAGAAATGATCCACAGAGCCTGGTTTTGAGGCTGTTGGTCTGGTGGGAATCGATGTTGCACCGATGGAGATCGCATAGGGCTGGGAGCAGCTGGCCCTGGCTCGGGTGCTCCCAAGGACCTGCTGTCCCCTCTGCAAGTCTTGCTGCTCCCCTAGCACTCACTTCCTGCCCCCGAGAAGCAGAGCTTGTCCCTTCCCTCCTCCCAGCAGCAGTGTGACGTTGTGTGTTTATTTTGAAAAGCTGTCTGCAAAACTCTTCAGGGTTGCTCTCTGTTGTAAGGGGGAAAATTAAAGTCAAGTGAACAGTCTCCTCTCTAAAAAAACACCAAAACGAGTGCCTTTGCTTAGTATAGCAGGGTACACTGGCTTCTGCATCTGCAAAGGATAATGGTTACAGATTTTTCCAGCATGAAGTGACTTATGGCTTAAATTTGTCTCACAGGTCTTTAAGGCCGGGCCCACATTAGAGGCTTATGATAATGAAATGTTTGTTAAAGAAAAAAAAAAGTTATATCATTTCTGCATTATTAAAATGCCATTGTAGGTGGATAATTAAATCAATGTGATCTTCTTCCTGTTTAGGTTATTTAACTTACTGAACTGGGAGATGCTCTGCCAGCAGAACTACCCTTAGTAGGAAAGTTTGTCTTTTTTACTGCATTGAGAAAATCTGATGTTAGAGACAGGGCTGTTATGTCAAGGGGTTTTTAAAGTCTAGATTGTGTCTTCAGAGCAGAAATTTAAGAGTATTTTGAATAGCAGATAGTTGCCAGACTGCCTTTAGCTGCCTGACTCCTGGGGACCAAAGCCTGTTGACTGTCAGTGTCACTTCAGATAAGGTGACCGTCTGTTCGTACCACCCAGCAGCATCAGTCTTGCCAAAGAAAAATAAAATCTGTTAGACGGGGTACATGCAGTCGTTCCTACAGAAATATCAGCTTCAAAAACATGGGAGAAAAAACCCTGATTTATTTCATTTATATGAACTGCTTAAATGAATCACATAACTGAGGTATCAAAGCAACTTCTGAGTGGAGAATCTGAGTACTCTTTTGATTCTGATTCAGCAAACTGCTTAAGCATATGCTTATCTCTGCTATAGATCTGCCTGGTTGAAAAATAAAAGAGAGAGCTGAAGTGTAGTAGCCAAATCTCCAATGCTGATTAAAGGCTTTTCTTTCTTCTGTGGTTTTCTTTTGTCTGTGGTTTATGAAGGGGAAAAAAAAAAAAAAAAAAAAAAAAAAAGAAAATAAAGCAAAGAGCAGCTTCTGACTGTCCTGGCAGCTCTGAGCAATGGCTGAAAGGTGCAGAATGGCCTGTTACCCAGGGTGAAGAACAACATATCCAGCTCACAGAAGGGAAAAGTTGTTCCCAACATTCTCCAAGGCTTGCAGTGGTGTTTGTCAAGCAAGGTTTGTCAAGCTGCAGTCCCACTCAAGGAGCCAGGGACTGACATCAGGTATCCCATCCAAGCGCTGTTGTGTCCTACGTTCTTAGCATTGCTGAGTTTATAACAGATAAGGAGAATAGGCTGCTAAAAAGAGTAAGTGAAGTAGGCTCCCAGCTTGGATTACAAGAGAGAGGGAAGGCACAAGGTCATGGCTGGAGCATGGGCAGACTGCAGAGTGATCACAAAGCAGGGGTAGCAGAAAGCTCAAAAAGCACCCATGCAAGTGTTGGAAAACTTTACGGTCCTTACTCCCAGTGGGCAGCAAAACAGATGTGATAATTAAGGCAAAGAACTTCATCATCACATACAGGGACTGATGTTCAAAAATACTGACAGCTCAGGAACAGCTTTGGTGGTTCAGGCAGTAGGTTTGTGCAGAGCTGCTGGGTGCACTGGGTATGGGATGCTGCTCTAGCAAGCAGGGCTGGGCTCCCGGCTTTCCTGCTCTCCCTCCGCCTTAGTCCTTCCCATGGAGGCCCCCAGCTTCTGTTCTCCTCATCAGCCTGAAACCCTGTGCCCTGCCCACAAGAGAGATTTGAATTTTCAGCAAACCTGTGCTAAGGTAGTTATTTTGGGCAGTTTCTGTAAAAGTCTGTGGTTTCAGCAGTTTTGCTTTGAGTTTTGAGTGGAAAACTGCACTCAACATGAGGTCCACATGCTGCAAAAGAACTAGGCAGAAGTATTCACCCAAACTTCTGAAAGTTAAAGTTTCGGGTTTGTTCAGCCCCAGAATACCCTCCTTTCCGTTCCCAGGGTGCTGGATTGTAAAGGTGTCTCTCAGTGAGAGCGAAGTCAGTGTGCATCCTTCTGCTTCTCACCCTTCTCCCTCTATAGGAGCTTTTATCTGAGAGACTTCTAGCCAGTGTCTGACTGGACCCTTCTCCCAGCAAGGGCACCCCAACCTTGTCTGCTGTGCATGAGAGTGAGACCACACAGCACAGGCTGCCTGGTAATGCACTGGCCATCAGCTCTCTCAGGGTAGCTCTGGCTGAGGAGCTGGGAGAGACAGAGCTGGCTGCTCAGCCCCTGGAGGGACTTCTTGGCCCTTTGAGGGTGTGTTGAATACAATGGTTGAACCTTAGAGACTCTTGACTTGCTTCTCTTTGGCCTGGGCCTGTTTCTGGTTCCCAGGTAGTAACTGGTCCTGCTGCGTGGGCAGTCTCTGGACTATTATTAAGCCCAGATTCTGGGAGGACTGTATATCATGGAGCTCAATCTATTTCAGTGCTAATCCTCTTGCAATTCAAAGATGCAGTTTTCTTTCCCTCCACTTGTCATGTAGTTCTAGTTGCATGCTGGAGGATTTCTTCCTGTCCTGTGAAGGATGAGGTTGTGGCTGTACCCTTAAATCTATGACAAGTTCAGTATATTTTGGAAATGCCTGTTTTGAAATTCATGGGTAAGGAAAGAAGTGGCCCAATGCAAGTGGGCTCCCAGCCCTCTCTCCCTTCCCTGTCTTCCCAGCCCCAAAGGAGAAGCAGTATTGGTCTTAAGACTCAGTGTGATATCTGAATTCATGAAATAGCTCAGTCTGTAAGGAGTTAAATGAACATCCAACTATTGATACTATAGAATGTTGGGGAAGCCTGTCTGATTTGAGATCCAAATGAGGATCATGTTTCTGTGTGTCATTGTGTGTGTCCACCCCTAATGCCACCCCCTCTCCAAATACACAAATGGAGCATCTAGAAGAAACAAGCTCTGTGGCTTCTCAAGCTGAGGACAGACACTGCTCCATTTGTCCTCCTCTAGTGTGCTTTTCATGTAGGAGCTGGAAGTCATTAACTGGCATGTTTCCACCTACTTTGCACTCTGATCTAAGCTCATTATGGCAGAGTTTCCTCTTTGGATCTGTGCAGTGCTGGTTTTGCTGCTGCTCTGATGAAAGAATAGCTGTTTGGTGGCTTAAACACTACCCCTTTGCTTCCACTATGCCCTTGTGACCTGCTCAGAAGATATGGGCTTAATAATGCAGGGTCATTGGTACTTACAGTCCCACCTGCATGGTAGGAAGGAAGTGTGTGCCTGTTTAAATGGGAAACTGTCTGGGATACAGGAAATCTGCTCTGGAGCAGGCAGTGCTGGGAGGCCCTGGCAGTATATATGAGCCATATGTAACCTGGAGCATTATTAAGTACGTTTCTTGTCCCACGGGACAAAGCAAGGAAATGAACCCCATTCATCTTTGCAATCAGTGAGATTTTGTCTGAGCCAGTGGAGTGGAACTCAAAATGTTGACTAACCTTCTGGCAAAAGAAAGGATTGAAATAAAAAAGGGTAATACTGCACCAACCTTGCCTGTAGTGAGCTCAGCAGATGGGGACAAAAGGTTTTAGAAATAGGAAATCAAAAACAAATCTGTGACTAGGTGGTCCTGGAGAGATTTAACTGAGGGATATCTAAACTGTTTATCTGTTCCCAGGGGTAAGGAGAGTCATGAATAAACCTGTGTGTGCTTTGATGGACAGTTAGTGGCTCATTCAGTTCTGTCCCTTATCTCACCATGAGAAATGGTAAATGAACAAAGCCCTATCCAGCCTGGATGTATAAATGTATTAAACAGTTTCCATCTGAACTTGATATGCTGATCTAAAGCACTCTGTAAGCATACAGGCACATACCACCAGTGAGAGCAACTGGTTTAAAAAGGAAAAAATATGGCATTCTCCAGGCTGTTGTTATAATCACTGAGGGCAGCTGCAGTTTCCCTGAGAATAGCTGCTATTTCATTTTATTGCAAGAACATTTGTATAAAGGATTTTATGGCACTTTCAGCTGCCTGATCCTCACTCACAATATAATCTCTGTTGAATTTTCTCCCTTCCCTTTTTTCCTTTCCTCTTTCCCCTGTTCTCCCTCCCTGTAATACTTTTGTTTGTTCCACAGTTTGAGCTTCTGACAGAGGTTTTGCTACCTTCACCAATATTAGGCACTGTTCATTTACAGGGTCAAGACTGAGCCAGCTACAGTGAGGACGTGGCAGGAATATTTCCATGTTTGGGGTGGAGTATCTGTTGTGGGTATTATGCTTCTAGTCTCTGAACAGACACATCCAAACCTCTTGGGTCAGGTCCATAGGCAGAGGGTGAATCACTCCTTATGGATTTACCTCTCAAGGTTGAGCATGTAGAGCAGGCACTGACACCTTCTCTTATGAACAAACACCTATCTTCAGAGAGCTCTCCCTCTACGCTGCTCTCATGAGACCCCACCTGGAGTGTTGCATCCAGCTCTAAGACCCCCAACATGAGAAGGACGTGGACCAGTTGGAGCAAGTTGAGAGGAGGCCACAAAGATGCTCACAGGACCAGAACACATCTCCTATGAAGACAGGCTGAAAGAGCTGGGGTTGTTCAGCCTGGAGAGGAGAAGGCCTCTCCAAGGAGAGCTTAGATCATCTTCCTAAAGTACCTAAAGGGGACTACAAGAAAGCTGGAGAAGGAATTATGACAAGGGCATGTAATGGGACAAGGGGGAATAGCTTTAAACTGAAGGAGGGTAGATTTAGATTAGATATGGGGAATAAATTCTTCTCTATGAGGGTGGTGAGGCACTGGCACAGGTTGCCCAGGGAAGCTGTGGCTGCCCCATCCCTGGAAGTGTTCAAGGTCAGCTTGGTTGGGGTCTTGAGCAACCTGATCTCATGGAAGTTGTCCCTGTCCATTGCAGGGGGGTTGGAACTAGACAATCTTTAAGGTCCCTTCCAACCCAAATCACTTTTTGATTCCATAATTCTATGAATTTGTAGGACTCTATAAGGATGGCTGTGTCTGAGCTGCTCTGTTACATCTTCTTCCCAGCTGTGACCTTAAGACTAAATGTTTTACCATCCAAGTTGCTGAAATTGCTGTAGCTTGGCCTAGGGAAGGCTGTTAGGGAGGCTGAGCAGGTAAAGCAGGTAGAGCAGAATGCTGGGTTTCTCAAGCAGTATCTCAGCCTGCTTGAGCATCTCTGTATGAGAGTTGCTGATGCTGAAGGCAAAATAACAAGCTCTGGAGGGAGATGCCAGAGTATCCCATAGACTGTTCCACTGACAACTCCTTCATGCTGAGCCAGCAGAAGGCTGAGGACTGGCCAGGTGGCCAGCACGCAGTAGGCAGAGCAGCCCACACAGTGGCAGAGCTGAGGCCATGGTGCCAAATCTGCAGTGTGATCAACCTGGGTGGGTACTCCAGGCTCAGGTACCTGGCCTGGCAGTAGCAGCTCTCATAAGTAGAGGTGCTAACTGGACATTGAGACAGCTGAGGGCCATATGGAATTTTCCTTTGTTTTTTTTTTCCTGCTGAGCCTTGGAGGTTAGTACTGGACACCTCTTAATGAGCATGCAAATGAGCAGCCCAAAACCTGAGCCTCCAGAAGCACGGGGCAGCTTAGGGCCCTTTGTTACCTTGTGCCTGGCAGAGCTTGGCCAGGACATGGCATGTACTTTGTTCCCTGTGTCCCTCAGGATCTGCCCAGGGCCCCTGGGAGCACAAGCTCCAAAGAGAAGCCAGGGCACAAGGGGGGAGCACCTGCCTGTGCCAGCCTCGTCCAGCCCTGATAGAAGCGAGGGGCCCTCCCAGGAGCTGTGGACTCTGAGCTGTGGGACTGGTTCCCGTACACTGCCCTAATCTCTGCTCAGCTGTGCTGGCTGCACAGTGACTGGTGTGTACAGGTTGCAGGGCTGACTTTGGAGTAGGAGTGGGGCTTTTTGTTTGTTTGGTTTGGCTTTTTTCTTTCTCCTAGGGCAGCACTGTCAAGTCTGGGCCAGCGGGCAGGGCTGTAGCAGCCTTTCCGCAGGAGGCTGGGCAGTCTGCTGACACTGAGGGAAAAGTGGAGTTTGGTTTGGTTTGGTTTTTAATGAAAAGAAAAATCTCCTCCTTTTTTTCTGGATCAGTGCTCTTTGTAAGAACACTAAATTGCCTTGTTCTTCCTCACCCATCCCTTTCCACAAAACACTCTTCTGTATATGCCTCTTTTAACAACTTCTTGTGTTTGAGTTCAGCATTCTAATTACAAAATAGCTCTGGGCTGTTGGTGCAGGCTTGGCAAAGTCATGCAGCTCTGCTGAGATGGATCCCTGTGCAGGGCAATGCCATCAGGGATAAAGCTCCTCTGGAGACGTGGCTGGAAGGGAGGTCTGGTGTTCTGCTTGGTTGGCACCCCAAGAGCAGGGGCCTGAATGAGGCTTTCTTTTCTGGGTTTGCTGATGGGAGTGAACAGTGTGTCGTGGGCTTGCACAGCCAGCCTGTGTATTAGGACAGGTGGAGGAGAGAGAATTGTGGGTGTGGAGAAGTGTGGGTGTAAAGAAACTTACTCAGTGGAGGGGTGAGGTTGGAAGGAATGGATAGGGAAGAGCCAGAGGCAGGTGTCAATTAGGATAGTGAGGTGGCTCTTGCTCATGTGCTGCTCTGGCATCACCCATGACTTTCTTCTGGGCAAACTCTGTCTGTGGGGGTTATTGGAGTGAGGAGGGGTCTCCCAGAGCATCTCACCCTCTATACCCTCAGGAATTTATCACAAGGTCCTGGAGCTCTGTGGAATGACAGCCCCTGGCATCTCCAGTGTCAGAGTTCCTGTCCAGCAGCAATAGGTACAAATTTGTGCCCTGTTTGCTGCAGGCACAACCGTACATGTAACGGGATTCAAATGTGTGGCACCCATGTCACTCAGCCTCAGAACCCCCTGAGGTGACAGTGGTGCTACTGGACTCGCTGGTGCTCCCAATTGCTGGGCATGGCTCTGTCAGAGGTGAGTGTTATGTCACCGGGGGTGACCACGGCCATCTGTTTCTGCAGTTCCCTCACTCTCCTTGGCACCATATTTCTCCCCTTCCTCCCCAGCCCTCAGCTGTTCAGAGTGTACAAAACAGCCAGGTCCCCAGGTGATGGCAGGCAGAGCCCCTTTACACCAGGCAGCACCACTGGGGGGATGTGTATCAGGGAAACTGAGCATCCTTGGATGAGGAACGGGTGTCCTGGCATTATCTGCCCCACTCTCATTGTATATAATGCTCAGTAGAGACAAGGAAGAAATGAAAGTTGCTATTTCCCATCTGCTTCTTTAAATGGTGCCATGTAACTCCATCCCAAATCTCAAGAAGGTGTGCTGAAAATACGGGAGTCCACAGTGAGGTCAGTCATGGGTCACAAAGCATCAAAACACAATCTCTGCCGCCACGGGACAGGGAAGGAGGTTAATGTTTCACAGTATAGTCAGCTGAGAGTGTAGTTCTGTCAGTGTTTCACTTGGGAGAAATTATTTATTGACAGTCAGGGTTTCCAGACTGTCCCAAGGAAAATTCTTTGTGTAACTGTTGGTATTTCTTCCAAGTTAAGCTATGAGGAACATGAGTTGAAAACTGACCCAGGGATGCACACTCCTGTCAATCAGTTACATTTAGGAAAGGAAAGATTAAAAAACTCTGAGGCAGAGCCAAACACTTAGAAGAAAGAATTCCTTGCATTGATTCCAGTGGTAAAATGCCAGAACAAGCCTTGTGATTTCCTGGACCAAATTCAGAGAAATGAAAAATATGAATAGGCCAAGTACTGAGATCCTCATTACAGAAAAGGGTCACTCAAGGTTACCTAAGATCTGGCTTCTTGTCAGGGAGATACAACGATTGAGGCAGCTCTAGTTGCAGTCCTCAGCCATAGCCTTGTGCTCAGCATCCTCAGCAACCTTCTTTTTCCTCATCTGCCATCTCTCTGTTCCCATGCCAATTAAAAAAAAAAAGGAGACGAAACTACGAAACTACCTGCTCTATTTTTAATCCTATTTGTCTGTAGATAAACTGCATGTTAGATGATTAATAGATCTTTATCACTCCATAAAGTTTAGACTATAAAAAGCCTACCCCTCTCTTTTGACTGCTAAATAACTATGTAAGCCTCGCTGCTGTTACTTGAAATCTAAATTAAGACACAGCACTTCTGAGAGCATTTCTTAGTATCTCAAGTGGATCATGTGGCCTTTGCAGAGTCAGAGGGGAGTTTGACCCCTTGTGTGGCCTTTGAGAAGCTTGACTGCTTCCTTCAACTAGGAAGACAAACCATGGAGCCTGTCTGATTAAGAAAAAGTTGGGAATGGGTGCAGGCTGTGTTTGACCATGCCAGGGGCTGTACCCAGCAGTTTGCACCTGGTGGTTGTACTTTTAAACCCTAGTGATGCTAATTAAATTAGAATTTGGAAATGATGAGTGTTGGGGGATTGTGGTGCCAGCGTGGCTCTTCACACTGACCCCTCTGTTCCAAGGGCAAGCATGATTTTGTCTTTTTTTTTTTTTTTTTCCTTTTTAACTAAGAGCATAAGTTGGAATGATGTGACATTTGAGCAGACATTACACAAAGCCTGAAAAAGCCTTAACCTCAAAGAGGTTAAAAAAACTTGTCAACAGAGGCTGTAGCCTCTTCTGAACCAAGACCATGGATTTGGATTAAAGTTGCAACTTCTGTCACTGAAAGAAGAGCAAATCTGAGTATGGGCTTCTGTGCCTCCTCAAACTTTGTACACCGATCTGGTAGTCCAGCTGATGGTTTCCTACAGAGACAGTTATAGAAGCTGTTGCAGTGTCATACTTTATGGAAGCTATTAAATCTGTCATCTCACCCAGCCCGTACCTGAAAATGTTTATCTTCCATCACACATTCACCTTCAATTAATAATTCACT
The DNA here is from genome assembly GCF_003031625.1 of Empidonax traillii. Taxonomy (NCBI): domain Eukaryota; kingdom Metazoa; phylum Chordata; class Aves; order Passeriformes; family Tyrannidae; genus Empidonax; species Empidonax traillii. The sequence continues at coordinate 407,110 of NW_020955310.1, forward strand.
GGTTGCAAAGACTTTTTAGCCTTTTTCCACCAGTTTTTCTTCAAATATAAACAGATACATTAGCCTGGATGCATTAGGTGGCTGATTTCAACCTCATGTATCTGTCCTACTCCTGAGGCAGGAGCAGTGGTGGAGCTGGACGGAGGGCTATGACAGTGATTAAAATCAGTGTGGCAGATCTGTTCCTCTTGCACTCCCGAAGTCCAGGAAGGAAGAATCCAACTTCTGCAACTACTGTATTAGTGTAATTACTAAAACAGAGAAGAGGGTATCTTCCTGCAGACCCTTGTCATCTACTCAATATGCCCCATTCCTCCAGTGTGTCCAGGGGTCTGATTCTGCTTTATGTACAAACATTTGCAGCAAGTTTGAAGATCAGTTTTAAATGGTCTGTCTTCTGGGACGTTGACAATGGCTGTGGAGAAGACCTGCCGAGTGGTGTTTTCTGCAAGGTATTAATAACACAAATCCTCTTCTACAGATTGCAGCAAATAAAACCTTCATATCAGTCAGCTAAAAATAATATCAATGTTAACTCCAGTTGTTTGCAAACTTGATCATGGAGGATTAGGTTAATGAAATGAAAGGAGGGGGGAATGCTTTTGCTTGAATAGGAAAAAACAGAGTATTTCTGATGAAGAATTTTCCTTGGTGTGCTGAGAACTGATGTTACTGCATGAGTCTGGCATCTCCTAATGGCTGTGCTTTGCGTACCCTGTATTTTCATGCTGAGCACTGAGCCAAATGCTTTTCTGTGGATTTGTTCTGTTACAAACTATTTATTATTTAGCCTTATGGCCACTTCTGGAGTCTGTGTCTGTATTGATGGTTAAATGGTTCCTTATTACCTTTTTAGAGCTGTACAGCCAACAAGACGATGCTCAGCCACGGCTGTCACAGTAATGCTCTCTAACAAGGAGGAAGGAGTTGTACAGAACTAAAAAAAAACCCAAACAATTCCAACCCCCCAAAACCCAGCATGTGAGAGGTGTGTTTATATTGAATTATTGGATACAGTTGTGCAACCCTATATGCAACCAAGTGTAGTCAGGCTGCCTCTCCTGCCAGGGATGCCACCCACATCTGTCTGGGTAATGCCTGCATCAGCTGTTTTTTCCTCCAGCCTTCCACCTCACTCTGAGCCTGCTGTTGCTGGGTGTTGCTGCTCTGCCTCCTGCAGCTCCCCCAGGTTCCCCAGGGCTGAGGCTCTGCTCACAACACCCCATCCTGCAAGCAGCTCCTCCTGTTCCTCATCAGGTCACCAGAGCCTGCCCACCCAGAAACCCTGATGGGCCACGGTAACACAACCATAGTGGAGGTGAGTTAGCCCCCATTAAAGAAATGGTTTTGTAAATGTGTCTGTGGACAACAGCAATTTCAGCAATTCCCTGCCAGGAGAGACTCCCGCAGGCAGCACTTTGCAGGAAGTGTAGAAGCTTGCTGGAAATACACTGAAATCCAAGAAACACCACGTGCAGACCTGGAGCACTAGTTGCTGGATCAATTTGTTCATTAGGTAATGGCTGCTTCTGAGAGTAGAAACAGAATTTGACTCGCAATAGTAAAAGCAGGATAATTTCTAGACTTCTTCAGGGACCAGTTTGCCCACTTTTATTCATGAGGTAATGAAAACAAACCTTCCCACTCTACACTTCCTAATGCTCTTTCTTTATTGGTGGCCTATTTTTCTGCTTGAGGACAGGGAGGGACTGTTGAGTCACACACAATCTCGTGCCCTCCTCCTCCTCCTCCTCCTCTCATTTAAATATTAATATGATGAATTATTACTAGAGTAACAGCTGTGCACTACTCATATCACAGCCACATAACCTTCCCCTCCTCATCGGAGCAACAGCTATTCCTGACTCGCGCTTTCTGGTTGACCTTCTCACTTCTTCTGGATGACTTTTTAAAAATTACTTTGTTAGTTCTGGTGTGGTATCATTAGGATAATTGTTTGTTCTGTTCTTTCTGCTTAAATATTAATGATACTGAGGAAGTCAAAAGATAGCTGCAGTAATGGTAAGTTAAATGTCTGTGTGTATTCTCCCCTGAGATCTTTGTTTAGACAGAAGTATAAAGGATTAAGATCAACTTTTCTAACTAACACTAAGAAACATTTCTTCCTCTATGAGAATTGCCAAAATAATAATATATTGTCTTTTAGAGAAATAAAATCATTGTATATTCATCAGCCAGTGCCTTTAGATAATTCAGAGGAATACCTAACATTGTCCCTAGTACTATTAATGCACTGCATTCTCTGTCCATAAAGTATTATAAGAGAGACTGCTAATACAACCGTGAGAAAACTCTGTCTAGAATGCTGAAAATAAATATATGGCACCAAAGAAAGACAGGGAGTGAATATGAAGGAAAGATAAAATACTATGAGTTAGCTCAATACAATTGGAAATACCAAGGTATTCCTGGGCAGATTTAGAAATGTTAGTAGATATTAATTTAAGTTTTACATGTAAAGGTCCTCCTCTGCCGAGCACCTTTTGCATGGTTCTTGTGTTTGTGTGTGTGTGTGTGTGTGTGTGTGTGTAGTTTACAAACCCACAGGTTTTTTTCTCCTTGAAAATGTCACTCCTTGCAATACTCTGATGCTGCAGAAGGGTTTGTTGGTTTCTGCACCACTGCTGTGGAGAATGTAATGCCAGCAGGAGTGTAGAAATCAGGTTTACTGGATTTCCTCATATTTAGCACTGGATGAAACTTTTAACTCACTGCTCTTGCTAACTAAGGGGGAAAAAAATCTGAAATGCTCTTACAAATACTTAAAAATTAAATGTTCATATTTTCATTTCAAAGTTTTCATTTTAAAATTCTGTTTCAGTAAATCATTGTTCTTAAAGTCCAACAAAATGCTTTCAAATTGAATAAAATATTGTTTCATTGCTTTATTGGGTTTTTTTTAAGAGCTCATAAATGCAATGGGAAACGTGAAAAATTAATCCAAATTCATAAATTATGCCATTCTTTTCCCACCCTGAAGAAATCAGTAGAAACTTTTTTTTCTCCGTTCAGCCTTACCAGTGACAAGAGAAAGGGAGGCAGGAGGGCTCTCCTGAAGGAGAACCCTTCCTGTTCAAAACCATTGTCTAAGCCTGTGCCTGGTTAGGGGGTGGAGAGAAGAAAGACTGAAAAGAGAGTACTCCAGACTGTGTTTCTAACTCACTGACTGCTCTGATGTAATGCTAAAAGTAGGGCTGTAACTTCTTGAGTAGTTTTTCCACTCTGCCTTTTCCTGAACAAGTATCTAGTGGGAACAAAGAGCCTGATCCTGGTTGTTTGCAGTTTCTGCTGCAGTCAACAAGAGTAAAGCCATGGATAGAGACATGCTCAGTGCCACCTATATACATATATATATTTCTTGGGAGTTTTGCCCTTCATACTCTGTTTGTCCTAAAGTTTGTGGGACTTAAAATGGGTTTTTTTTGCCCCTCAGTTTACCCTTCACATCAGGGATTTCTTAACTCTCATGCAGGCTACTGCACTGCGAATTATTTGGCAAAAATGCTGCTTTTATAAAAAGCTGTGATAAACTTGTAGCATATGCCCCAGATAAAATCTCCTTCCAAACAGTCCCTTCAGATGATTATCTGCAGTGATTGCAAATGAACCTTGTAGCAATCTCATAACAACTGTCCTCATGGACAGAAGAGAAACCTGCTGTCAGAACTACAAATAATTTACGTAACCCAATTTAAAGCTCTAACAAAATGTTCCCTGTTAAGAGGATTGTTATACTTAATGTGTGAGATGAAAATGCTTTCTGAAGGTCAGGAATGCACGGAAGATAGATTAGATCTCTCAAAAAGACAAAAAGTAGCTTTTTACTAGAAGTTTTTCCTCTGTCAGACTTTCGACTTGGCATTCTCAGAAACTTATATAAGTGCAGCTTTATTCCTGCAAATGCTGTGTTTGCTCTGCAGAGGGAGAGGAGCCTCAGACCTTCAGCTCTGCACATGGAAAAATGTAACTGAAGGTAGACTGGCGACTCAGGTTATTTTTTGCCACCAGCAGTGCAGCGTAAATAAAAGTTTGTTTTAAAGAATGCAAGGGCAGGTTTGGGGACATATTTCCCAGGCTCTGCCTGCCACAGCAGCCAGTGCTGTGGTGAAGGGCCCCAGGCAGTGTGTGCTCCTGCTGCAGGTGAGACAGTCCCCCAGGGCCCTGGGGCCGGACCGGGAGAGGTCCCACAGGTGACGGGTGGGCATTAACCCATGGAGCAGGAACTGTGGGACAGAGCTGTCTCTCTCTTTGGGGTCTTCTGCTCATGCCCAAACCTGCTGCTGGATGACAGAGGGGTGGGACAGACTGCTGAGGCTGCAGATGGGGGCCCTGAGAAGTGCATCAGACCCAGGCAAGGCATCATGGCAAGTGCAATCCTGGTGTTCAGGGACCTTCTGCTCAGCTGGGAGTTAATGCAAAACTGTCAAACAGAGCCACAGAAACCTGAATTTGACACGCTGGAAAACACCTTTGTGAGATCTAGCTTTTCATAATAGGATCTAGGGAGTGCAGCAGGACTTGGAGTGCTTTTCACTCAACATACAGTGGAAAGAAAATAAAATTACAGCCTCTGTAACCATAAGAAAGCTGGGCTAATGTTGCCATTCTCCTCATCCCTTGCACACAGTTGCATGTGGTTTCCATCTCTCCAACCAGCCAACACCTGAGATTACAGAGAGGCTGATGGTGGAGATTTATATAAATACTTAGTTCCTCATCTCCTTCACTGTTGCATTCCCCTAACGCTTGGGGTTTCTCTCTGTAAGTCTGTCTCCTGGCTGCCCCACAGCCCTGTAAGAGCAGCTGCAGTGAGGAGATGCAGGGTCTGCACCCAGGACTCTGGGGAAGCAGCAGGGTTTGGGTGGTAGGATAGGCTGTGTGACTGGGTGTTGGAGCAAAATAATAGGAAAAAACTTTGTCCTGGAGAGTGGGATATTTTCTTACAGCCTCCTGCTTTGCACTGCTGAGGGCCTTTTCCCCAAAGAGATTTGTGAAGGGGAAGAGAAGCTTGAATAGAGTGCTCTGCATCCTGGCAGTGAGTGCCCCTCACTCCCTGGCAACCTGTGCTCCCCCACAGGTGAGAGGTGGTGCCTCTCACCACCCCAGGGCACTGACAGGGACATTTCTTCCTCAGAAAGTCTCTGGGCCACTTTTTTTTTTTTTTTTTTCCCAGAAGAGGAGGGCGCTCTTGGAATCCAGAGTCAAAGATGCATGTTTTATCTTCATGGAAAATCTAGTAATGTCTGTGAACTGGAGACCTCAGGTTTTGCAGACTGAGAGATCTGTTAGCAGATAAATTCCCGTGCTGTGAGTCCTGGGTGTGCTCCAGCCCAGACAACTCCTGAACAGAAATTTTCCTGTGACTGCATCCACAGGCTGCTGCAGGCTGTGTCGGGATTGGGCACCTTAACTGAATATAAGTGGATTGTTACTACCATGCGTTGCTTTTAGTGACTCCAGCAGGTAGCTACCTGACTCATGAGTGAAAGAAACAGGGACCAAGTAGGCAGGGAATTTTCAGGAAATAGGTTAGGAGAAAAAGCTTATAAAAATGAGATTTTAATTGGACAGGAGAAAAAAAAAACAAAAGAAACCAGGAAATGGGAAGAGACTTGGAGACACTAGATAGGCAGCTGAGAGGGAGTGGAGAAACAGGCACGGAGGGTATGCAAACGCAGCTACTTGGGGTGTACAAGCACAGCTACTCAGGGGCTTCTGGTGCTGGGGAAAATCAGAACTGCCTGGACAAAGCCTAGAATAACTTGCAAATACTGAGAATTCAGAGCTTTGGGGATCTGTACTTAGTGACAGGACCAAGCACTTTGAAAAGTGGGTTGAAAAGTTGAATAGTGGAATAAAGTACCAGGTCCTTGCAAAATTCAGTTCCAGTAATCTTAAATTGTGCATCTGCTGTTCAGGGCTACTCTGACCTTGATCTTTGTGACTGAGTTCAGGACAGTGGAAATTATAATATTCTTGCATATTGCAGAAATTCATTTAATGGTTATTTGCAGAGCCCTTAAACCCTGGTGATTCTGGCCTCAGACTGGGGCAATATGTGATGAATAAGACATAGGGCAGGACACTGATTTTTGTTTTTCTTGGTATCCATTTGCTGGTAATCAGGTGAGCACTGTCTTATGCAATGAATGAAGCAGAGCAGTGAGCACTTGTGAGGAGAAAAAGGAATATCTACTCATGCAGTAAAGCTGTATCAGAGCAGAGAGAGCTTGTTCTGATTACTATGATTGTCATGTCACACAGAGTTCCCTTCCAAGGTCAGAGAAGTTTATGAGCTGCCATGAAGGCCCATATTCCCATGTTCTTCTGCTATCTGAAACATTACAGCAATCAGAAAGACAAATCTTCTTGTTCCTCTGTGTGAAAAGGTTCAAAAGTTTCCATTACTGCCCTGCTGTTTCCCTTGATTTCAGCAGTTACCGCAGCTTCTTTGTTGACATTTTCCTAGATGACAGCAGCCTGTTCAAGCCCTGCCACTGATTCCCTGCAGCCTAGCAATGGTTACATTGGTATTGTTTACTAACAAATATCTTTGGACCTGGGATGATAAACACAGGGTACAGGGTAGTACTTTGATCGCAAATTGTACATGCAGTCCTTGAATCAATTTAACTACAAGCAAATGAATTGCCTTAATTATTTAAACAGGGATATTATCACAAGCCATAATAATCTCTCTTTACTCCGTACTTTTAGGAAGTATCTAGATAGTCCATGCAGTTGTGGAAATACCAGCTTGGGTAGTCTGTCAGGAGAAAATAAACAGCTGACGTCTCGAAACCTTTGCTGGGTTGAGTGGAAAATCACCACCTTGGTTTTGATGAATATTGTGCTGTTTTGTGAACGCTTTGTGAAGCATCTCCGACAGACAGGTTTGAGATGTTAAGTCCTCCTTGGAGCTGCCCTTGGAGCAGGATGGTTTGGGCAGTGATAATGAGACTCTTAGTCCAGCCCTGGCAGGATGGTTCAACTCTGAAAGCAAGGGCTGACACTTGTGTCCATCCTGGATTTCTGGGATATACCTTTTTCAACACAGTCTATAACTAGAGAGGCTATCCTGGAAAAGTTAACAGCAAGGAAAATGATGAGAGGTTTGTAAGCTGCAGTCTTACCCCTCTGGGCCACCATTTCAAGACACAGACTACCAGGAGGAGTTTGCTCACTGTTGCCTGGTGGTTGAGCCTGATGCTTTATCAGTGAAGTGAGAACTTCCTGACCTTGTGGGTGACCAAATGATCTCCCACTACTGAACATGAGTGAAAGGATTTGTGCACCTAACCTCTGTGATAATGGATGCAAGGGAGTGGAAGAAGGTCTTTCAGCTGGTTTGTAGTGCTGTGAGCTCCTGGGGACATCAGATTACAGGTAAGAAGCGTGTAGCAGCTCTTGCTGCCATCCAGGGCAGTGCTGGAGTAGCTCATGGAGCCCACGTGAACACTGTCATCATGTTGGAGTCTGCTGAATTGCAGCAATCATGAGAACTAGGTATTGCAATTAGAGCTGGTCCAAAGGTTGGAACTCATCTTCTTTGAGTCATCTGGACTACTTTTGTTTTGGGAGTGTCCAGATTAAACAATAAGAAGAAATACGAGATAATGGTTAGCAACTTTTTGTGTTTACTAAAATAGGTTTATCACGAATTGGTTTTATTTTAATTGAGGCTTAAATGGTTCTCCAGAGTTTCATAAAACACAGGGAATGAGTGAGGAATACCATTCTCTTGTCAAAAAATATGGCTTTAGATGTATATGGTATCCCTTAAGTTTTTATTTAATAGTTTTTGACTGCTGAAATTTGCAATTGAAGACTGTTTAAAGATATGCTGGAGATAAAAAAATGCTGATGCACTAAAAACTAGATTTCCCTACCTCTTTCTTAATTTCAGCTCAACTGCAGAGTAAATCTTGCTATTTAGATCATGAAAGAACCTCTAGGTATAACTCTACAGTGAAATCTCATACATATGAGATGATTTTCTGGGTTCAGCACTGCTTCTCAGTAATTCCTCTGCACTGGGGTGTCCTATGGAGGTATTTCTGAGAATCAGTTTACACAACCCTGTACAGGGACTGCGTGTCCCTGTGGGGAAGGCTCTCCAGGGGTGAAGTAGGCATTTGAGATACATTTCCTCCCAGGCTAGAAAGCAAAAAAAGATATACAAGATCTCTTTCCAAGTGCAGCAAAGAATGAAATCTGGGTTTACAATTCTAGGGGGTTTTACGCTTGTGGTCATTAAGGTCAGTTGGACCAGTTGGCACTGGAGCCCTCATTGAGTTCTGCAAAGCTGACAGCCTAGTCCACCTTCTGTCACACACACAGTGTGTGAAAACCCACTAGCAAGTGATTTGTTTTTGTGTGTGCAGGGACAGATATATTCCAGATATTTTGTGCAGTGCAGGGACAGATATATTCCATTTCCATTTGCATAGCCTTTGAAAAAGTTTGGGATGGCCCAGTTTCAGCACTGTTGTGCCTCTAAGAGAGGTAATAAATCTTACATTTCCAAAATAACAAAATAACAAAGATTCAGTTGGATTTAATGTCTTTAATGGGGAAAAAAATGATTTTGTTCTTCAGGCTTATAGAAATGTAGATCACAGGTAAAATCAGTTACTCAGTACAAAAGTTCAAAAAATGTGTCATGTATTATTTATTCTTTTCCTAGGTAGGAGTGCTTCTAAGGTCTTCTGTCTGTCAAAGGAACAGATAATTCAAAAATCCTGGGTGGAAACCATCCACTCCTAAAAGCAGGATACCTCTGAGGTATGGTTGTGAGAGGGATCAAATATGCCATCCTCTCTTTAAGTAAAACCTCAGCAGAAGTCTCGGGCAGCCTGGCTCTGGGGGAGAAAGTACTGTGGGGGCTTCTGGCAATGCCTTTGTGCAGACAAGTTGTGTGGTTACACACTGATGCACTTCTAGTGCCCAGTGCAGAAGGGAGGCTGGTCTGTACTTGCCTTGAGGCCCCCACAATGCTTAACTGTAGTGTGGGAATGCAGAGGGCTTAAACTGCATCACTCCCTGGACTGACTGACTGAGAAAGCACATCTGCTGGGAAGGTGCACTGACTATTTCTCACTCATGCTAATGGTCCTCCATGTTCACCACAATGTTCAGCCATCCACGGTGTCAGAGCGTGGCAAGGAGTGGGCTGAGAGGGGCTTTCTGCTGTCAGGAAAAGGAGACAGCCTGGGAGTGGAGGAGAAGGCAGGAGCCACTGAGTTAAGGTTACATCTGTTCAAAGCTTTGCCGTAGACTTAAGAATGCTGAGAGTTTACCCCTATCCCAATTAAAGCATTTATTAAGGGTTAAGTTACTGTGCTTTATCTTTGTGGAAGCTGACAGAAACAAGATGAGACAGAGAGTTAATGTTCCATTCTGCATTGTTATTGCAAAGAGTAACAGCGAGTTCTTGGGATGAGATGAAGAGACACAGCTTAACCTCTAGGCATCTATTATTGGAGCCCATTTAAAGCACTCTGAGTTGGAAAAGCCTTTGCTGGAGCTGATGTGAAATGCCAGGGTAGGAAGATGATCCCAGTGTTTGGCATCAGTCAGAGCTTGGAGAATGTCCAGTGTGTGTGTTGGCATTTATAGCATGTTAGGAAAGTGTCTTTACTTCTCCAGAGTAAAAGACAAAGCGAGTTTAGACAATTCTGGTCAGTTTTTCCTCTTCAAAGGAAAAAATAATTTCTTGGTTTTCACTGTAGTGCAGTTGCAAGCAAATAGTTTTTGCTTGAGCTGCAATAAGAGATCTTGTGTTTCATAAGCAAATGCTGCTTCTGTGCATTAATTTTTTCCCCCTGTGTAGTAGTCAATGGTGCAATTCCCTCTTTCCTCAGCACTTCAAACAGTTGTCCTCTTTAGAATGGCCTGAGATCTTGCATCATTTCCTGTCATCTGTCCAAAACTATTTATAAGACGTCTGCTGATCCTGGCACATAAGCAAAATCCAGTTTTCATGAGAAAACAAATAGTTTTGAAATGTAATCCCTCCCAGCAAGTGTCTCAAAGCTATTGAGAAAACCTGAAACAACCTTGAAAATCTTAATGAAAGCTAAGACATTATGGTGTTGGGGAATGTGGGGAATTGAACAGTGCCTTATATTTTTAGTGGAAATCTTTAGAAATAGATGGTGCAACATGAGCTAAAAAAGTTACATAGTATTAAGGGAGAGGAGATGTTTCCAAAATATATTTGTTAGCAAAATAAAAACTTTGGGTTTTGATGTCTGAAGATACAACAAAAGTGACTCAGAGCAGCTTTTGCAATACTGAGTATTTGCCATATAATTTGATGGTAGATATTCTATAAAATCCCTACTTTTCAATATTTCTTAGATTTTTCCATCTCTTTGGCTTCAGGAGACTGACTAAGGTGGGAGTCTGGCAGGGACAGTTGCAGTCATCAGGCAAAGCAGTGTGCTTCCAGTCAGTCTGCTGGTTTTGATAAGTGCTATTTTGGGAATCCTGAAAAAGCATTTTGGCCACAGACGAAACACACCCTGAGCAACAGCATTCACATCGGCTTCCCACAGGCCTGCCCTGACCCTGCTGGCACTGGGCTTCTTGGCTCTTTAGCTATTCAATATGCTGCTTGCTTCTGAAACCCCTGCATCCATGAGCTCGGGACAGTTGGAGACCGCTGTGTGTGGGGCAAATCGAATCGGACCTGGCCTTGGCCTGAGCAGCCACAAAGACACAATTTCTTAGTATGTCTCCCAAAGCAGCTCGTTTCACTCTGTTTTCACAAACAATCATAAGAGGTACCAGAGTGCCACAGGTTCCCTGGGCAGGACTGGAGTCCATGCCTCACTCACAAAGGCTTCTACAGGGTACAAATATAAGCAGCAGAGGTCTGAGACTCTTCCACTACAACCAATTGGTATTGCTTTTCCACCCTCCAAGTTTCTTGAGGCAGTAATGGATCATCTTCTTGAGGGCTGACTAAGATTTCCTTCTGGCCATGCCATTAGTATGTAGTTTATTGCAAAATAATATTTGAAAGTGTTTGAAGGCCTCAACTCACTGCACCTCCCTTCTCTCCTTGTAAGCTTGTAGAAAACATTTGTTGTTGCTTGAGATGTAAAAGTTGTGCAGCTTCAGGCTCCTAAAGCAGCGTATTAGCTGGTGCCCATGTATTTGTGTTGAGCTTTGCCCCCTGGAAATTTATTTCAAGAGGATTCTGGTGTGGGTGCAAATGTTAGTGAATGTTCATCTGATTTCTTTTTCCTATAAATGACAAGCTCTGCAGCACCAGCTATATTTACAATTGCACAGCAGAGGCTTTATCTCTGTAATGCAATAGGAATCAAAATGCTATATGTAGGAAGGTTTACAGTGCTACAGGAATGAACAAGAGTTCTGCATAGCAATATGTATAGATCTGCAACTAAATGAAACAGTTCCACAAAACCATAAAATTGTTCTACCTAAATCCATCATCAGGCCTTTATAACTTATGCCCAAGAGCTAATGTATTTTCCAGTAGAGATATAAAACCAAATGCATTTTTTGCTGAGAGCACCCAGTCCTGCTTCCAGGACATTGCTCCACATTGGAGTACTCAAGGTATTAGAGATATTTAAATAATGCTTGCTGCCTTACAACTCTAGCAGCACTGCAGCTGATGTGATAACCAGCACAGAGGCCTTTTAACAATTGCTCTTGTGCCACTTCTTGTCAGATGTGTTCTCCTAATCACTTCAGTTGAGATTTTGGAGGTAAGGATGAGAGTGGTGCCTTCCTGCAGGTTTAAACAGGGGAGAAATGTCACACAGAGAATTCTCTTGCACCTGAAGTGTTGAGACAAAACCCTTTGGTGTTTCTTGTTTCTACTTCATCCCACACTTTGCCTTGTCCTCCTGCTGTAGAATATTTTTCAGCTGTAGATTCATCCACTGGATCACTGCTTGATTCCAGCACACCTCCGATGTCCCATGCTGGAAAGTTAGAAGCCACTTGGGTCACTTCGGGAACCCAAGTGTGAAATTGTTGGTATTAGTCCTCCTTTAAAAAATTAAACCTAACACATCCTGCCTTAATTGCCTACCTTAGTAAACTTCTCTACGTTTGCTATTCTGTGCATGAAATACTGATAGCTAGCTGTGCAAGGAACTAATGAGGAATCAATGAAAGGCTGAGGATCTGGGAGAGCTCCAGCCCTGCAAATGAATTACACTCACAGAGGGCTGACACTTTCAGTGATGACCCAGCTACAAGGCAAGGTTTCTAAGCTTTCCTGTTCTCACAGTACTGACATGGCTTTGCCAACTCCTGCTTTAGGCAGATGCTAAGAGTTGGTTTAAACATAGAAAAAGTAGGCAATGGAATTGCCTGACTTAATAAAACTGTGTGATATTAAGCAGGGAGCCTGCATGCAGCTAGCTGTACCTAAGTGTCCTAGATTGCTGATGATCTACCAAGGGGGAAGAATGATTTGTTCTGTTTTAAGTGTTTAATGACTTTTTGTCCTACAGAATTTCCAAAGTATGTCACATAACCCATTTATTTCTAACCTCAGAGCTGAACATTGTCTTTGACTTCCTTCTTCCACCTCCATTTGCCCTTTGTACTTGGCGGCCTTTGGTTTGAATTGGTCTGTTAATGGCCTGTTCTTTCCCAGTCTGTCTATTGATTCACATGGGGATGAAATCTTAGGGTTTGCTTTTTTCCTTTCTTCCAAGTTCTCTAATACTGCCATTATCAGTTTCTTTCCTGATAAGAATGTAGACAGTATAAATCTTGTTCTAGCAAAGTCAACCCCATCCACTGAGTGCAAATGAGGTGATAGCACACTGTCTGTGACCAGGTAGCTCTGGCTACTGCCAAATAGGCTTTAACTAAAACAGGATTTTGATGCAAACATTTCTTAAAAGTTTTTAAGATGGCAGGTTCTGTGTGGTTACCTGATAATAATGCTGTTATAAAGTATATTTTAAGATTTATTGGAAAAACTTTAAAGTCTGCAAGTCCAGAGAGCACTTGTTAGAAAAATATGTTTGTGTTAAAAAGCACAAATAAAAAACCCCTGTGTCTAGTATAGAAAGGTACAGTCTGACCTTTTCCAGGAAACGGAGGTGCCCAAGAATTGAAGACACCTGAGCTGTCAGGTTGCCAGTGGAACTCAAATTTATCTGGTCTCTTTGTGCTGAACATCAGCACTATGAAGTTGTAAGCTGGAAGAACAAGTGATTTGTAAAGACTTTGCTTAACAGAACAGACTTTGCTGCAGAGAACTAGGCTGATTGGAGGAGGCAGCAGTTAACAGAGACGCAAACTATTAAAAACTCTTGGTATCTGTGGTAGGAAAACCAAATCATACCTCAGGGCCCAGAGCACAGATAAGCAGGAACAAGCCAAGGAGGCAGCAGAAACTGAGTGTTTCTTGGACCTCTCCCCATCCCCTTTTAACAAGTGGATTTTTTTCTTTAAACTCATCCCTATCCCCTTGCAAAATGAATCTTAGACTTTGGTAAGAAACATGGTCAGTCCTTCAAAATGTATCCTAGGACAGATTTCCCTTCCTCTGGGAGGATGTGTAAGTTGAGCAGGAACAGCCTGGTGGCACCCCAGGTACTGGCTGCTGTCAGAGGCTTCCCATGTGTGTCCTGGCAAATTCAGCTGCCCAGGGAACTGATCCTGCAGGAGAGGCCAAGAGCCAGGTAACACCGTTGATACTTTAATCATCACTGATGGTGGAGGCTGCCTGATGTGAGATACACTGTAAAGTTCCAAGCCTCCTTTGAAAACACTTGGAATCATTAGAGAGGGCTGCATAAAACCATAAAACAAAGATTTCCTGCAAAAAAGCCCAGTGAAGCAGTGAAACTGAGACAAAAGCCTGAAGCTGCCAAGTTACCTTGGGCAACCTTTTCAAACCATCTCCAAATCTTTCTTCCCTTGCCAATCATAATGGGTGTGGACACTTAAAAATACTTCATTCCCTTTTATGCCACGAGGAACAATTCACACACGGGACTGAAATATTACACTGGAAATTTACTGTTTGATCTTTTTGAACTTGGATATAATAAATGAATCATTCCTTCAGTTCTAATTATTTTTTAATTGCTGGTCTTTATGAGCTTTGAAATCCAGTTCTTTTTTTTACTCTGCATTTCAGTGACAGTTAATATCTGCAAATGTTTTAGAATGGGTTAGTATCATACAGTGTATAATATATCATCTACGTGCTATGAAAATGTGTTCTTGTGGGGAGTGTTGAAAAAATTTGTCACGGTATTTTATAGCCCAATCAATAGGATATTAAAAATCTGAGAACAGATTAACAATTTGCTAGATTAGATAGTTATTAATTGCCATGAGACACACAAATTCTCAGCAACTCTCACGTGTACTATAATTCTATAAATGGTGAGGCTGAAGTAACATTCCTTCACTGAGCTCTTCCTTGTCAAATGATTTTCCTCTAGATTGAAGCTTCTCATTCACTAGATCCCACCACAGACTACACTCTTTTGCAGAATAGAATTTGCGGGGGGGGGGGGGGGGGAAAGTAGCTCTTGATTTATGAATTAGGAATCCAGAAAATGGTGGTTCTTCTGGACTATGTGAGATTTATCAGAGAGCATGTGCTACCCAGGTGAGGTAGCTTGCTGCTTACTTCAAGCCACCTCTGTGTTTGCTAAACTACTTTTCAAACAGTCTGGGCTGCTGCAGAGCAAACTTCATGCATGTGCAACTTCACCACCTGACTGAAATGGCATTGTGGGTGCTGGCATATAGTCCCAATGGGCACAGGATGATGATGGGCTCTCCAGGTGCTGTTTCAAGGATGTAATATGACATTTTTCTTACTGCAGCACCCTAGAGTCCAAGGATCAGCTTGCTCTTTTGTTTCTCATAATGAAAATACATTGTATGGATGGAGGGATTCTTTAATTAACTGAAAAGCTCTGGATTTAGACATGCAACCACTGCATGTCTAAATTTTAATGCCTTTTTTTTTTGCCTAAATTTTTCCTTTTTAATGCCTAAATTTTAAATGCCTTTTTTAAACCCCCAAATCTCTTCCTTTAATTCAAGTGAAAACTTCTTTGTGGCTTGGCTCTGGTTGTTGTCCTAACATCACCTCTTCCAAATTTGCACTACTGCAGTTTTTT
>NW_020955310.1:422783-423779 GCF_003031625.1 Empidonax traillii
TCTAAATTTTAATGCCTTTTTTTTTTGCCTAAATTTTTCCTTTTTAATGCCTAAATTTTAAATGCCTTTTTTAAACCCCCAAATCTCTTCCTTTAATTCAAGTGAAAACTTCTTTGTGGCTTGGCTCTGGTTGTTGTCCTAACATCACCTCTTCCAAATTTGCACTACTGCAGTTTTTTCTTTATAGAGCGTATTTAAATACAGGCCTTCTGGAGCACACAGTGCTGTAATCTTCCAGCTCTGTTTTGCAGGGTGGGCAGAAGAACTGCAGCTTTGTTTCTGACTTTTCTGCACTGTTGGCAGCATGGTGAGCTGCCTATCAATTAGCAAACATTGTAATGCAAAGTGTCAGTTTGGTTACTGACTTTTGTATGTTTGCTGTTAGTACAGTTCTGCACTACCCAATGCCCGGCTCACCTCTCCTGCCATGGGATCAATAGCCGAGTTAGCAATGCCTCTGGCTGATTGAAACAGTTAATGTTTGGCTGCATAATTGAAGAGAGTTTAAAAGTTATTTAAATAACTTTAGAGAAGCTGAGTAGGGAGCTCCTTGGACGTTGATGTATGACTTGTTTATTTAAAAAAAAAATGAAGTTACATGATTTAAAAGCGCAAGGGTCAATTGGATGCTTCTGTCCAGATGGCAGCAGAACAAGCTGTAGAGCCCTATTGCGTGTGAGTAACTTCTGTCCTAGTACTAGCTATAAATAACTTCTGTTTAACCAGCAAAAAAGTAATATTAATTGTTTTATCACCTTTTGACTCATTCAGACTTATGAGGGATGTAGGAAAACTGCACCTCGCCTTGATAGTAGTACCAAAACTGCGTTAGTAGAAGCATAAGGCTCTTCTGAATACCTAGAGGCCTGGTGTTTTCATACCTTCCTGTCCCCACTAAGACTGCTGTATTACAGTCTCAGGGGTAAAAAATGTAAAGTTTTAATTATTTTTCTTTATTTTTTTGCATTAGTTGTGATTTGGGGGGAAAAGCAGGCT
>NW_020955310.1:423800-490657 GCF_003031625.1 Empidonax traillii
CCAAAACTGCGTTAGTAGAAGCATAAGGCTCTTCTGAATACCTAGAGGCCTGGTGTTTTCATACCTTCCTGTCCCCACTAAGACTGCTGTATTACAGTCTCAGGGGTAAAAAATGTAAAGTTTTAATTATTTTTCTTTATTTTTTTGCATTAGTTGTGATTTGGGGGGAAAAGCAGGCTCTTACTGCCTCTGCCTATGACAGAGGTTGTTGAGGTGCAACAGCAAGACAGAAATCCTTTCTGGCATCTTCAGAGGTGACAGCAATGGCAAGGAGTTTGTAGATGCTCGTGGGGAGAACGTTCAGGTCCACCACGGCACTAAGACTACAGAACATCAGAGCCGAGGTGTCACCTCCGGAGAAGGGAACCCTGCCTGCGTCGTGCCGCCCGCTGCCTTCCAACTGTGTTTGTTTCTGTCCCGTGAGGGACGTTTGATGACGGGGCAGTTGAACTGGTCCCACACAGGCTGTCGCTGCCGGACCCCCGCACGGTGAGAGCCGCGGGGACAGGGCTGGGCCTCCCTGTCCCACCGCTCCGGGCACACCCGAGCCCCGCACACCGCTCCCCCCGGCCCCTCTCTCTGGTGTGTTTGACCCAGCTGGGCCTCAACAGCGCTGAATTCCTCAGGCTCACTGGACACAGTGGGAGCGCTGCAGGCGAGGCGGTGAGGCGGCCGGGCAGGGGGTCGGCGGCTCCCGGGGTCTCCCGGCTCTTCCCCAGCACGGAACACCCGGGCGGTGCTTCCCCGCCGCCCGTCCCCGAGGGCCGCCCGGGGCCGCCCCCGGCGGGCGGAGCCGCCGCCGCCGCGCCGCCCCTCCCTGCCCTCCGCGCCGGGTTACATGGCGGCGGCTGCGGCAGAGGCAACTGCGGCGAGGCGGGTGGGCGCCGGGCGGGAGCCGGTGGCGGGGCCACAGGGCTCGGCCGTGTGAGCAGCGCAGCCCCCGACGAGCCTGGGAAGGCCCGTGAGTGTGCGGGGGGCAGCGGGCGCGGGGGGGTCTCATTCGCCGCACGCGCGGGCCCGGCTCCGCCGCACAAAGGCGCTTTGTTCGCTCCCGCCCGGCGCTGGCGGCGGCGGCGGCGGCGCCCCCGGCCCGTCCCACCCCGCCCCGCTCCCCCCGCCGGGGCTCTGCCCGGGCCCTCCGCACTGCGGCGGCCGCGGGGCCGAGCGGGCGCTGACCGGGCGGACGGGGGCGGCCGCGCGGGGGGCGCTGCCGGCGGCTGCGGCGCCGGGCCCGGGGCTGCCCGTGCCTGTACCGGGGGCGGCGGGCGCGGCCTGAAGGGCGTTTGAAGGTAGGGCGGGGGCGCCGGGCCGGGGCTGCCGCCCCCTTCGGCCCGGGCGGCGCTGGCGGGCGAGGCCGGCTCGTCCCGGGGGGCGGCGGGAGGAAGGATGTCCTTTGCCGGGGGAGGGGGGGCCGGCCCATCCACAGCCTGCGGAAGTTTTGCTGCTGCAATCGGCGCTGCTCTCCAGCCGGGAGAGAGGGCACAGGTACCGCTCGCTCCGCCTGCCGGGCGCCCGCAGGATCCGGTAACATTTTGTGGGGAGAAGTGACTTAATACTCTTTAATAAGTAGCTTGAAACGCCTGACGGAAATAGCTTGAAGAGAGACTGCTCAAGTTTTGGGATTTGGGAGAGCAGGGAGCCTTGCCTGGGCAGGCAGGATGCTCTCACTTGGTATCTGTAGGATGTGTCTCTTTTTCTGACTAGTTCATTTACCAGCCTGACAATGGCTGTTAATTGTGTTGTGGGAAAAGAAGCGGTGTTCGGCATGTTGTCGTATGGCCGGTGCAAGCCTCGATAACAGCGCTGTTGGCAACAAGCTTTTTATGTGTATATATAAAAATAACATCGTCATGTGTTTATAAACCAGCTACAAATTCCGGAAAGCGGTGGCTTAAAATAGGGGTATATTTTGGTTTGGTAATTGCGTTCAGAAGACGTGTTTAGCTGTAAAGCTAAAATGGGAACTTTGATTTTAGCCCCTCGCTCAGGCTCAGTCCCTACTTGTGTGGTTATTATCTCTAATTCACTCTTGACTGGTTAATTGTTCAGTGGAACAGACCATTGCAGGTCTGCCGAGGTGCAGGAGGCTGTGGTAAGCTGATGGTCGGCTTTTTCAGTGGGGAGTTTTCCACTGAATTATCCTAAAGGACGGCCAAACCATTTTTATACACAGTACAGCAAAACGCACTGGATTCTTGTGTGTTTTTACAGATCCTTCACAAGATTTATAAACTAATAGTAACATTTGCTTACTGCCAGCACAGAGTTCCCTAAACAGTGTGGGGAGCAAGTAGGAGGCTGTAGAAAAGCGACAGTTTCGTGAGTTGGACGATGACTCACTCTGCCTACTGACTGCAACGTGGCTGATCTAAAAAAAAAAAAAATTTCTGTGCCCCGTATTTTTGTAGTCAAAGGGATAGTACTTAGCAGTTGTATAATATGTCATTAGTCATTCGTGGTCTTTCTCATGTGAGTAATGATTTGATCATAATATGGTCGGAATAATCAAATTAACTGGTATCTGTCAGTCTTATTTGTATTTCTGAAAAAGTAAACATCTCATACCTGACTGATTCAGTGCACATCCTGTTTCCTGAAAACTGTGATAAATCCACGTGCAGAAGTTGAGCACGCACTGAAGGGGCTGCTTGCGTAATGCCTGAAGCTGGTCATGTGTGACGATGTTTGCTGACACTAGGGATGATTTCAAAGGCCTTCTGTGGGTCACTTCTATTGCCCTCTCCCAAGAACTGGCCCGTTTTAAAAGCATAGTTGTAAACCACTTAACAAAGCAGTATCTTTGTGTTTCTCTCTTTAAACTTTGTGGGAGGAAGGAATAAAAGTATCACTTAAAAAAAGTCTTGGAAGGGGGACAGTTATCCTAAATGGAAAGGTCAGTGCCTGCGTCAATAGGCTGTTAAATGCAAATTATGTGATAAATCCCACCTCCCGTTTTTTATACCATAGTCTGTCCTGTGTTTCAAGTGGTTGGAGCAGGTACTCAGCTGAGGAGGAGTTTGTTGGTTTTGTGTATTTAGTGTGTATTTTCAGGGTAGACAGTTGGACCACTGAAACTGAAAATTTATAAACTTATTGCTGTCACTCTTTATAAGTATTAGTGTCTAGAAAACCTCTGCACATCATCATTTTCTGAAGTTAAAAGCTATTGTAAAGTGCAAAGAAGAAAATTAGTTACTTTGAGCTCTTTTTTTTGTTTTGAGAAAAGCTTTCATTTCTGCTCGTTGATTACCCTTTAAGTAATTATCGTCTTAGTGGAAGGGAAAGTTTGGGGTTAACTTTTTGGTTCGATGAGAATATGTGAACCTGCTACAGCATCATTATCTGTAACATTTCTAAAATAGAATTTTCAGTGGCAATAAATGAAAGATCACTCTCAATTACTGGATCCTTACTTGTTTCAATACTGGAGCATCTTTGCTAGGCCAGTCCCTGACTGTCTTCACCATGCTCTTGTGAGGGTGTACTGTAATGTGTTTGGTAGATGGGCTGCCTCTTGGTCAGCTTCCTAGAACTAGGTCCTGGTTTGAACGATAGCTGGGCCCTGCTTTTACTGAGTTTGGGATTAAGTAATTTGGTCACAGATAGGAAGTTTGTAGCGGCATCGGGTCAAATCCAAGTCTGGAAGGGGTTGCTTGTGTTGCCAGCATTTGTTTTCTTAGCTAAATCACTCTGACTGTGGAGATCATGTCATGCCCCCTGAAAACATTGTAATGAGTGGTCACCTAGTGGAAGGAGATGTGGTATAAGCTGATGGTGAGAAATGCATCAAGTGAAGAATGAAAATTTTAGGGGTCCTAGTTCAGTAAGCAAGTGGGGGGTAAGATTTGAGTTAGGGTGAAGAGGTGATAGATCTTAATCCTTGCTGCTCATGGTCATCTCTTTGAATCTGTTCCTGTGTTGTTTAATGGAACTAGCTAAAAGAGAGGTTCCAGATGTGTCACCCAGCTGGTGCAAACAGATTCAGCATTGCTGCATATTGAAGACATCAACATGTAAAACAATAAGCCTAATTATGAGGAAGAATACAACTGGTTTTAGATGGTCCCAAGGATAAATACAGCGTATTGCAGGGTATTTGAACAGAGGCCTTGACCCTTGAGTTAGCGAAAAATTTAAAATGTTATGGAAATTCATTTTTGTAGCTCATACTTAGTTTGAGGGGGGGGTGTCGGAATGAAAGGAAAATGGGGTGATGTAAACTGTTTTACAATCAGCAGCTCAGAATGAGTGATTCTGAAAGTGATACATGCAAGTGAGAAAATACTTTTAGGTGTAAAAATGCTAATAATCAAGAGGCTAGACTTAAGGGTCTTTTAATTGTGAACAGTGTTGGATAGTCACTGATGCTGTCCTCTTTAGGATAAATTTTATTTTTGTTCTTTAAGTAAATTCGTGGATATTTTAAGACAGGTCATCACTTTGTCTTAATACTGATAGAAAAGATAGCTTTGGGAAAAGTAACAGTGTTACCTCATTATGTTTGTACTGAGGCTATAAACCCTTGCAAAGCATTGTTAATAATTAGGACTTGCCAGTGCTCAAAGAAAGGAATCCCAAGGCAATAATTCCATGCGCTGAGTAGAGAGTGCTCTGAAGATCACCACATCAGTGGAGGACAGCTCAATGCCTTTCAGTTTAGAAATACTACATTTGGTGATCTTTAGTTAAAAACAAAAACTGATCAGAGAACAGCATGTGTTTCCTCCTTTCCTGTGTTTGTTGTATTGCTGTGTAAGCACCTGGAGGCAGGTGGTGTGTGGGAGGAGAGGGAGTGAGCCCAGGGCATTGGGGCTGTGTGTCTTGGTGACAGTGAGGCTTGAGCCTAAGCAAAGGCAATATTTAAATGTGTTGAAACAGTCTTGTTTCTGTTTGCCAGTGTGCCTTTCTTTCCTTTTTTTTTTTTCTTTTTCTGTACACAATTCTGATTACTTTAGTGAATTGAGGCCATTATTTAGAATATGTTAATAACTTGTCAGCTGCTCTTGCTGTTCTGTCAGGAGTGAGGAGACTTGCTTTGCTTGCTCCCAATTGTCCCAGTGAAATGCTAGCACAGTTTTAAGGAAAAACACTCATACAATTAATTCTGAAGTGTTGGGATAGTTTAGAGACCTTTATGTAGAGAGCTGGACAAAGAGCTGAAATTTGTTAATCTAAGATTGAACAGCAGGCATTTAGTGGTTTGATGTGACCTGTAGTTGTTGGGGAAGAACATACAAGTGACTTATAATGGAATTGCCCAAACCTTACCACATTGTGTAAGTTACACCTTTGACTCTTCTCTTTGTGGTATTTTTGAGCCTTTAAAAGAAAAGAGGATGTTGTACAGAATTTCAGCACGTGGTCTTTATGACTGCATTCTGCTGCTGCTGACGGGAACTTACTGAGAAAATTACCAGTTTGTGTTTTCATAAATAGTAGGTGAATTCATTACACTATTAAAAAATAAATGATGTCTGAAAGTGCCATATGTCAGGGGAAGTGGTTGTGGAATATATGAGTTACTCTGTAAAATGTACATGCTGTTAGTTTTTCTCTGTAATCTAGTGGGATAAGTGTAGAAGTAATTGTTAAAGTAATAATATTTGTCTGATAATAATATTGTCTGATATGTATGAATTACCCCATGATTCCTGTAATAATGAGTCTATAGAGGCAAAGTTATTATTTAAAGTGTGGCTAAACTTAATCTAAAATCTTTATAAGCTTTGTGAGTGGCACTGGATGTGTGCTGTATATCCTGGGAAGTCAATAAATACTGGGAGTGTACAACCTTACCCTTTTCATGTGAACAGTACCCAGTTATCTCTTATGATGGTGAAATAGCTAAACCTGACTTTGAGTAAAAATTCAGTAAAAAGAATTACTCCAAAATTTAGTGACTGATGTTAAGGATATTGTTGTGTCTGCGTTGTCTCTTGGTAATTCTCCAGTAGAGATGTTTTCTTTGTTATTCTCTTCTTTATTAAGATTCAGGAGGATTTTTCATTGTGTGCCATAGATTTTCAATAGATTATATCCAAAATTGTCAGTTTTCTACCACAAGTATGAAAACTATATGTCATTTCTAATTAGTTTAGCTTTTGTGATGGCTTCTTATTTTGTAACTGGACAGCAAATAAGTTGTTTATTTAGGACAACTTAATGAGCTGGGGGAGGAGGAAGACTTTTGTATGTGCTGCAGTACTGATGTATTTTTCTCTGCTTTTCAGGTTGTCACGGAGTAAAATGGATGGTAGCTTTGATTGTGATTGTGGTGAGCTGGAGCCACCTGATCATTAACAGAAGGCATCTTTTGTAAATCAAGAGCTGCCAGTTTCCCACTTAACTAGACTGTAAACAAAGGAGAGAAAAAGGAGGAAGAAGGAAAAAAATAGTGCTTACCAGCACCATAGAATGACGCTGCTCAGGACCAGTCCAACACTGAATGTATCTGCACTGTGAGGAGGAGGATGTTAATAGAAGCCTATTATGTGCATATTTATTCACATTTTTGTTAAATGTTAACCAGTTTAGTACAGTGGAGCTGAGTGCATAATATGTCATTTCATTCCGTTTGAGTTTCTTGTGAGTATTTTCTTCAATGTCTGCAGAAATGCTGCACCTTTCTTGAACTATGAATGCTGCAATCTTTCTATCTTATGCTCGGTTTGAGTTCTAGAGCTTACGGGCTCTAAATTCAAGGGGACACAACAGGCCTGGCTGGCTCATAATGAAATGAGAGTGTCAAGAAACCATCTTGCCGTCAAAGCCAAGTGTTTCTTCTCCCTTTCTCTAAGACCTTTCCTTCAGATACCAGTGGAAGTGTCTCCGTGTGTTTACAGAAGCTTAGTAGTTTGAGGAAAAAGAAACGTAAAGAATTTAAAAATGGCAGAAAAATTTGAAAGTCTCATGAACATTCATGGTTTTGATCTGGGCTCTCGCTATATGGACTTAAAACCACTGGGCTGTGGTGGAAATGGCTTAGTTTTTTCTGCTGTCGATAATGACTGTGACAAAAGAGTGGCTGTCAAGAAAATTGTCCTTACGGATCCCCAGAGTGTTAAACATGCTCTACGTGAGATCAAAATTATTAGAAGACTTGACCACGATAACATTGTCAAAGTATTTGAAATTCTTGGTCCCAGTGGAAGCCAGTTAACAGATGACGTGGGCTCCCTTACAGAATTGAACTGTGTTTACATTGTCCAGGAATACATGGAGACAGATCTGGCTAATTTGCTAGAGCAAGGCCCTTTACTGGAAGATCATGCCAGACTTTTCATGTACCAGCTGCTACGTGGGCTCAAGTATATTCACTCTGCAAATGTTCTGCATAGAGATCTCAAACCAGCTAATCTTTTCATTAATACTGAAGACTTGGTGCTGAAGATTGGTGACTTTGGTCTTGCACGAATCATGGATCCTCATTATTCCCACAAGGTATGCAGAGAGTGGGAATATCTAAGTGATAAACTGACAGCTGTGCCTTCTTAAAATAGCATCTTCCTCTCTTAAGCACAGGTAGACAGGCTGTGGAAGGCCTTGTTAGCAGGTGGGCTATCATGTTAGGGATCATGCAGTAGAACTGGAATGCTTGCAAGTAGAGTAAAACAGATCGCTGAATGACATGTTTTGTCTCAGTTTTATTTTATGCTTGCAGTAGTCCTTTTTTTTTTTTTCTTTACTAGTTGTGTTCAGAAAACATAACCTGAGATTAAGAGCAACATTCAGAGGCATAACTATAGCAGCCTTAGATAAGTTTATAAGAGGTGCATTCGTAATGTGCAAGTGTGGCTACTTCCTGGAATTGGTTTAGAGATAGCTGTCTTCCTGCTCTAGATGAGGTTTCACAAGAGAGTTCAGTATCATCTCTGCATTTATTTGACACCTAGGAATGAGGAAGTTTTGCTGCAGTACCTCACTTAGCTAATAAATAGCGTAATAGTTCTATATTGCTGTTCACTCATAAAGATACTTGTATTTCATTTAAAAAGGTAGAAAGGTGTAGTTGGAGGCACGTGGTACAATCCTTGGGACCTTGAGACCAAGAAATCTTCTAGTATTGCATTAAAAAGTGAGAAGCAAGTAATTAAACAAAATATGTCATAAAATTCTAAGTAATTTTTTTTCCTTTTTTTTCCCCCTTTTCATTGATTTCATTAGGGCCATCTTTCTGAAGGATTGGTTACTAAATGGTACAGATCGCCCCGTCTTTTGCTTTCTCCTAACAACTACACTAAAGCCATTGACATGTGGGCTGCAGGTTGCATCTTTGCTGAAATGCTGACTGGGAAAACCCTCTTTGCAGGTGGGTAGAATAAAAATGTGTGTGCATATTCCTAAAAGGAGTGGTACTGCTTAATTATCTTCCCCAAGAAAGATTGGTTCTCATGGTTAATATCAGTAGTCATTGACTATCAGGATATGCTATATTATTATGCAGTTATATAAACTATAAATGGATGTACTTATAAAGCAGAAGACACTTCAGTTTTTTCTACTTGTATTGGTGTGTGTTTAAACAAATCACAATTTAATGCAATACTCATATATGGTAAATCTGTCTGCAATTATGTTAAGCTAAATTTATTGGATGCCTAAGAAGTGTTCTAATACCTGTGTGAATTGGTGTACCCAGGGAGTATTTGAGGATTATGAATGCCCTGAGTATCACTTGCATAAAGATTATTCTGTTTAAGGTAGTCAACCTAATCACTTCCTGCTTTCTATATTTTAAATTATGAACTCCCAGGTATAGATTTAAGATTTAAAAGTGTAAAATTTAGTGTGACATAGCAAGGAAATGTGCAGCCTTCAGCTGTTTCTGGTAAGACAGGAAGCAATTCTCTGGTCTCATTGGACATATCTGCCTTAGTGCTTTAGTTAGGACTAGGAGGAAATTTCTGAAGCAAATCTCTTCTGGCCATCCTGTATCACGTTGATGACTTAGCTCAGTGCACAAACTAGAGCCTTTTAGATGAAATGAAACTGTCATTTGCACTGTAGGAGGTCACCAGTGTGCTCCACCTGCTGACAAGCATTCAGTCCATGGGAGCAGATGAGCTCTAGTCTGCAGTAAACCTGAAATGCTGATTTTGTGTGCACCCTGGGGCCTCAGCAGCAGCTGTCTCATTCAGGCTTGCTCTTGGATTTGCTCCTGTTGGTCTAAATTACTGCAGTAATACAGATAAAACCCCAAAGAACTCAGCTTATATTTCAAAGTCCACATTCCTTTAGATATGTGTGAACTAAGAGGACACCTCTGCAGTAATTCTTAGTGTTGCATGAAAAGGTAATGGAGTTACCTTTTTCCCATTAAGTATTATTAATGGAGAACAGTCACTTAAAAGCATTATTTGGCAGAAATCAGTGATTAATATGTGCAGAGGTTTTTCTTCACATGCAGGGAGTTGCTCACTCTTTGAGTTTCTAACTACTGGAGTAAGGTCCACAGTGTATTAAATGCTTGGCTGATAAGAGATTTATTAGGTTCCCATTGCATCAAGCGCTTCTACTGGCAAATAGTGAAATAGAGGGAGAAAGTCTGCAGGTTTCATCATTCAGTGTAGATTGATCACAACTGCCAGCATTTTTTTTTTGAGTAGCATTGGTATTTGTCAAAAATTTTTATTGACCTAATAGCTGTGCAGTGAGTTAAAATTCTGATTTTTAAACTTGATCTTAGTAACCAAACTCCTAAATTTGTAGGCTTGATAATTGCATTGTGTAGATCCCTAGAAAAATATTTTTAGATGTGGATGTGTCCCTCTGAAAATTTAGCACTGCCATGGTTTCATAATCTTCAAGAAAAGTGAATTTCTTAATGTCATGCATTTGGAAAAGGAAGATGGTTGGAGATATGACAGTGATCCTGTCATGAGACTGAATAAAATTCTTTTGTGAAGTTGTTTCGAGGGCTTGATTTGGTTAATTTGCAGCTTCCTGTCTACTTCTGAACCATCCCTTAGGAATGCTGCTCTCCGGAAAGCTGATGAGAATGGGAAGGAAGAATGCAGATTAAAATTGCAGAATACCTGAGATAAATGAGGGAAGGGAAGTTGAGGCAGAGGAATTCAATAGCTGTTCCAAACAACTTCTCTGGTTCTTTTTACTAAGTGAATATTTTAAAATGCTCATTTTGCTTATAGTGGAAAGAAGGCTGATTAATTTTTAAGATGGCAGTTATACAGTAGAATCTGTTTTCCAGCAAATTACAGGCACTATACATCTGATAGATCATATTAAGTAATTTGTAGTAGTTTGAAGCAGAAGGACAAAACAGCTTTTTCAGTCCAATAACAGGAGGTGGCACTGATTCATTTGGGGAACATGGGTCTCTGTCAGATTTTCTGTAGTGACTTTGCCTTGGCTTTTCTTTAGGTCACCTGACAGGATTTCCAGTGCAGGCTGCTGAAATGAACTGATAGTGTGTAGGTTTTGAGATGTACAGTCTCTCACTGGCCCCATTTATTTTTATTTGTACTGTCACATGCATCAGTATTGCTTGTCATTGCCCAGAGCTGCTTGGTGAAGGAGGGAAACGCTGGCATGCAAATAATCTGTCATAGTTTCACCTGCTAGTTGAGTCTCTAGGGTCCTACATGGAGCTGAACAGTGAGTTGAGTTTGACAAGCTCTATTTCTGGGTATTCCAGATGCTGCTCATTATTCCAGACTGACCTGCTCTATGGGCCCTTCTGGTTCTTACCCAGGGAGACTTCACATAGTGCTAGAAGAGTATTATCACTTCCGTCATAATACAGTACTTTTTTTAAAAACACTATCACTCTGCTTAACTGACAGGTGATTTTTGTCTTGCACCTGACAGCTAATGCAGGATTTCAGAGTAGAATATTAATGCAAATGGCTGTGGCCTGTAAGATCTCTTTCTGAACTAAGCCGCTACTGATTTTATTAGTAAGGACCATATAATTCAAACTGAGGTCAAATACTGAATTAATAAGGTGGATCAGTGGAAAGGGAAGGATTGCAGTATATAGTATATAACAAAAAGGTAGGGTGTGTTGTAGAGTATCTCTTCCATGGTGAAAACTTCCTTGCAAAAGCTTAAGGTTAGGTTCCTTTATCTGTGAGTAGCAGCTCTGTAATTCTTCTTGCGCCAGGGCATTTCTTGAGAGCTCTTCAGATTTATTATCACTTAAATTCAGAACTTCACCCTTTCCTCTGCTGTAGGAGATGATAATCTTTTACTGGAAATAGCTGCTCAGAGCACATAATTTTGATGTGCCTTTTATGTACAGGGATCAGAAGTGTTTGAGGTTGAAATGGCAACTTGTATTTTGTCTTTGGTGCTCAGGTGCACATGAACTTGAACAGATGCAGTTGATTCTCGAATCAATTCCTGTTGTACATGAGGAGGATCGTCAGGAGCTTCTCAATGTAATTCCAGTTTACATTAGAAACGATATGACTGAGCCACACAAACCTTTAACTCAGTTGCTTCCAGGCATCAGTCCTGAAGGTAAGTAAATTTAAAAAAAAAAAAGTATTTCCCATGTTTCAGTGTTATAAAATAGCAAGAGCAACTTTGCAGTGCAGGTATGTGATTGTTAAAAGCAATTTTGAGTTAGAAGAATCTGCATTGTCTGCAGAAGGATAATCTTCTGCTATAATAAAAAAAATTTGCATCTATAATAGCTGCTTGGTGATCTTTGGAGTAGAATTGTAAATCTCTGATGGAGTTATTTTCGCTGGAATTGCTCTATTTTGAGACACTGTGTTTCTAAATATAAAGGAACATTGGAATGGAGTCATTGTAGAAGAACTGTCTCCCAAATGTTTTTAAAGGAGTCCCCCAGCCAAAGTAACAGCAGTGTTTCCTGGTGTTGGTGGATACTGATTCAGCTTGAAGCATTTGTCTCTCGGTATTTTTTCATTAATTTAAATTACTGTTGATCTTAGATTTGATTTACTCTTCCAGCTTTCTGATGGCTCTGGAATGCGTATTTGGCAGTGTTGTCAGTAACTGATTATTTCTGTGATGACTGCTGTGAGGGAAGGAGAGCTCTAGAGCAAAGCACTGCATCTTAATGTTAAATTGTGGGAGTCTGAAATGCCCAATTTAATGGTAACTTTTTCTCTGCAGCGCTGGACTTTCTGGAGCAAATTTTGACGTTTAGTCCCATGGATCGATTGACAGCAGAAGAAGCTTTGTCCCATCCTTATATGAGCATTTATTCCTTTCCAACGGATGAGCCTATTTCAAGTCATCCTTTTCACATTGAAGATGAGGTTGATGATATTCTGCTAATGGATGAAAGTCACAGCCATATTTATAATTGGGAAAGGTAAATTGATCATTTACTGTGGCAATATAACTGGATGCTTTTGTGTTTGAATTAACATTGCTTCAGGGGCATCATTTCCTTTTCTGTTTGTTTCTTCTAAAGTTGACCTGAGTATAAAATATTCCCTTACAGACATTGTCACTGAGTTTCTAATTCATTACACTGACTTGGATATGCTGATGCGTTCCCGAGATGCACCCAGGACTCTAGAATCTAAAGTTAAATCTCTCTATTATTTTTTTTCCCAAAATATTTCTCTAAAAAATAAACTTTATTTAGAGAGAGTTTTAACTATGTTGTCTTGTCTAATGCTTAGTGCATATAATAGTAAAGAGACTCACAGTAGTCATCTTAAGTCAGTTAAAAACACTTTTAGAAAGAGTTCTGTAAATGGAGTGAGCTCTTGTACATAATTCCAGACTTAAATCTTTCAGATGTGCATTTGAGGATTGCTTATGCCAGATTAAATTAAAACCTGGAAGACAAACCCAATTGAATTAAGGATAACTTTGTGTTAAATTGCCGTTATTCTTTAAGGGAAATTCTAAACTCTTCCTGTCTTTGGATCTAGAAGACAGTTTTTAGCTGCTAACACTTAAAAAATTGTTTTACAGATACCATGAAAGTCAGTTTTCAGACCACGACTGGCCTATTCATAATAACTTTGAAGCTGATGAAGTTCAGCGCGATCCAAGGGCTCTTTCTGATGTTACTGATGAAGAAGAAGTGCAAGTAGATCCTCGCAAATATTTGGATGGAGATCGTGAAAAGTACCTGGAGGATCCTGCCTTTGACACCCACTTCTCTACTGAGCCTTGCTGGCAGTATTCAGATCACCATGAAAACAAGTATTGTGATCTGGAATGTAGTCACACTTGTAATTACAAAATGAGGTCATCTTCATACCTAGATAATTTAGTTTGGCGAGACAGTGAAGTAAACCATTACTACGAGCCCAAGCTTATTATAGATCTTTCGAACTGGAAGGAACAAAGCAAAGAAAAGTCCGATAAGAAAGGCAAGTCTAAATGTGAAAAGAATGGGTTGGTGAAAGCTCAGATAGCACTCGAGGAAGCATCACAGCAACTTGTTGAGAAAGAAAGGGAGAAGAATCAAGGATTTGACTTTGATTCTTTTATAGCAGAAACCATCCAGCTTAGTTTACAACATGAGTCTACTGATGTTGATAAATTAAATGACTTGAATAGTTCAGTGTCTCAAATAGAGTTGAAAGGAATAATATCGAAGTCGGTAAGCAGAGAGAAGCAGGAGAAAGGAATGGCTAATTTGGCACAGTTAGAAGCTCTGTACCAAACCTCTTGGGACAGTCAGTTCGTGAGCGGTGGGGAGGAGTGCTTCCTCATTGACCAGTTCTGTTGCGAAGTCAGGAAAGATGAACAAGTTGAAAAAGAAAATACTTACACCAGTTATTTGGACAAATTTTTTAGTAAGAAAGAAGATGCTGAAATGCTAGAACCTGAGCCAGTAGAAGAGGGGAAGCTTGGGGAGAAGGAGAGAGAAGAGAGCTTTCTCAGTAACAGTGGGGAACTCCTCTTCAACAAGCAGCTTGAGGCTATAGGTATTCCTCAGTTTCACAGCCCTGTTGGTTCGCCTCTGAAGTCAATACAGGCCACGCTAACGCCTTCTGCTATGAAATCATCTCCCCAAATTCCCCACAAAACCTACAGCAGCATTCTGAAACATCTAAACTAAAACACTCAGCAGACATTTCTTTTATATTCATGAGATGTGTTTGTCTTTTTTTATTACTAGTGTAAGTAATTTTTTTACTTGAATCAGACGGTGTAATTTTGGTATGGATTTCATTAGTTTTCTGTTTACCATTGTTTTTACAATCCAGAATTACTTTCTATACATGAGTTAGTTTTTGTTTTTAAACTGGCATGTCGTTTGCACACAAAATTAAAGAATAGAGCAAAATAATGCAAAATGCAGGAGGTAACAAAAAAAATGCACTAAACCAAGTAAAAAACATTCTCTCAGTAAAACAGAGTCCATGTTTTGCAGAAAAAGAACCTTGCCTTGAAATTTACACAGTGAGACTGTACATAATTGCATGAAAATATCTATTTTTCCCAAAACATTTTTTTCATTCATGCGTATTTTAGAGTTTTTCATACTGTACACATTTCTTAGACACATGATACCAGCAGCAACTGAAATGAATGCAGAATTTGGTACGCATGTGTTATCTACCTCAAGGTAACAGCAGTATGTGGCAAAACATTAACCACCCATAGTGCTTCTCATTATGCACTTCTATTTAGCCAGCATTATTGTAGTAGCTATTCCTATTGAAAATCATTCAATATTTATAAATGTTCTGGTATGCATTCTTTATAGTTAAGTGTTAATATGCAGCACTTTTATTTATTTTAGCAAATAAGTATATTTCTGTAATTATAGAAAGTCAACTTAATTTTTGAGTTACTTTTCAGATAAAAGGTTTTGTTTAGCACTATGGTTTTATTGCCTACATAGCTGGATATATATTAACATCGGCTTATTCTGAGGCTATCCAATACATTTTTTATTTTTTAGTTTTCATTTCAAGTAAAGCACTCACTGTGTATAGGAATTTGTAATTGGAGGTGCTTGATCTCTACAAAAGAAATTAGGAATTGCTTTATTATCAAATGCTCCTAGAAGTCTTAATTGTGTTCATTTTTTAAAAATTTTGTAATGTTAGTTGTGTGCATGGAAATAATTAAGGTACAACATTACTGTAGGTTAAAGTTCTATATGGTGAGACATTTTGTTTTTACTGTCTGTTTTTACTGAATGATTCCTGTCCCGCTCCTGACCCCCCTCCAAAGCAAGCATGAATAAAATTAGGTTAAATATAGCATGTAGCATCTCGGTCTTTTGAAAATTTGTTTTACCTTCTGATTTTTTGAAATACTGGATGTATCATTGGCTCCCCTGTTTAAAACGAAAAACAAATAAAAACATGGCCAGCAAAGACGACTGTTGGTTTGTGATGCTTTGTACACACTCTGAGAGATGAAGAGCTGCTCCTGTCCTGCAGTCCTGTGCCTGTTCAGCTGCACTGCCTGACACAAGGTGCTCATGGAAGCAAGAGAGACTGTTGTAGCCTACCCTGGAACTGCTGCTGCTGGTGATGCAATACCCTGGAAGGAGACTCCAAAGTTTCCTTCTGTCCCAGTCCTTGCAGGAGTTCCTGTATTGAGGAAAATCCCGTGGAGTGGCGTGGCTGTGGAAAGCGTAAGTGTACAGTAGTGTCCATAAACATTTTTGTGGAGGAAAAAAAAATGGTTTTTCAGAGTGAATGCTACAGTTTTACCAACACTTTAGACAGACTGGTGTTGAAGTGGAAAAGCTGCTGTGAGTGTGAGCACCTTCACGTTGCTGGCAACCTGGAGGGAAGGTAACTGTGTGGGTTCCTCAGCCAAGAGCCTGGCTGCAGCACTTTGGTGAGGAGATTTCAGGAGCATGACCAGGTAACTCCTGTGGGGTGTTTCAAAATGTGCAGGTCAGGTCTCTGTTGCAGCAAGCCCTGGAACAGTATGTATTTCTCTTCCAGTTCCTCCTGTCAGAACCGTTCCTCAGGGAGCTAATTAACCATACAAAAGCTACATCTTTTGGCAAACTCCTACAACTTTTTCCATGACAGTGTTTTAGTTCCTCCAAATATTTCCATCCCTGCTCCTCTGGCAGGTAGCACAGCTGCAGCTTGCCTAAAATAAGGATCTGCCCCTTCAGCATGGCTGAAGGTGGTCCACCTGAGGGAGAGGGGACAGGGTGCGTGTTCTTGGGCAGGGTCTGGGAGCATTTGTGCAGCCACATTAGTGGGTGTGGGGGGAATGACCCTCTCTGGGCCAGGGAGGGGGGGAGTGCATAAGAACAGGAAACAAAAAGCAGCTTAAAAACGTCTTGTGCAAATGAAGTGGGGGGCTTTTGTACAGAGGGAACGTTTTACACTAAAAGGGAGAGGCAAGTGTTGAGCCTAAATCTGGTGTGGTGCTTCACTACCTTTGTCTTCTGTCTTGTGCTGGGGGAGCAAATCTGCTACAGGCTCTACTGCCTGCTTTGGTGAAAACCCCGCTCTCATAACAGGCCCCTTCCATGGGTCACTGGAGGACACAGTTAGGCAGTCAGGGTTATTAAGTAGAAGGAATTCCCTGTGTGGAGACAACTAAAGAAAGTAAAAATACTTTGTAAGGACCGTGCAAAGTGAAGTCTTCTGCTGGCAGATGAAGGTACTTTGAGTGAGGTGTTGGGTTCTCCCTTGGCAAACTGCAGGAGTCCTGTGCTGGGAGAGCAGCCTGCAGAAACTGCAAGGTGTCACGGTGGGAGATGGTGTGTGCCCCCCACTCATCAGCCATGCCCATCCCTGCAAGAAATAAGTAGGTCAGTGACGTGTAGCCCTCTGGCTGTGACCTAGCAACTGAATTGTCTTCAAACACAAAATATGGAAGAGGCTTAAATTACAAACCAGATAAAGGGACCACTGTTTCAAGCTACGGTACTTGCCAAGTAAAGTGGAACACCGTTATTTAACAAAAAAGCAGATAACATCCTCAGTTTTTAACTATGTTTTTAAGATACCTCTTCTCTATGTGGCCTTTGGTCAAAAGGCAACATTTTAAATTATATCTAACAAGAGCTTCAGCTAGAAAAGGTGATGTTTAGAACAGACCAGGACAAAGCCTTTTAGCTGTAGTGTCATCACATGAGATCTAGCAGAGTGGCACAATGCTGAACAGTTTGTTCTGATCAAGAGTTCTCAGCAATGGTCAGTTAGCTTTCTCACAATTGTATTTAATTTTAATCAGAGTTGCTATATATAGTCTCAGCTATTTTTGTAAGTCTTTGCCCACGCTGCTGTTAGTGGTGTGATTACAGCATGAGTAGCACGTCTTAGCTGGGCTTTGCTGGTCTGTTGGGGCTGTGGGCTGGACATGGGGCTCTGGGAACCCGCTGGGGAGTGGGGCAGTGGGGCAGGCCCTGCTGCTACTGCACCTCCTCTACCCTGCTCAGCAGGGCAGGTTGTCTCTGCAGCACTGGGTTCGCTGCCTGCAGCAAAATCTGTTTGCCTTGATTTGCTTTGTTTTCCTGTTACCTTGCTGTTACTATTTCTGTGCTGGAGAAGCTCTTAAAACCATGCCTGGGACATCCATTTAAAGCCTTGCTAAGTTTTTGCTTTGGTTGGGCTTATTGCCTGGAGACGTTGCTTTATGAACAGGGTTTTAATGCCTTTTTACAAGGGAGAGTCATCCACCAGAGAGGTTTTTTCCGTACAGAACTAATGTTGCTCTGAAGCTGGTTTTGCTTTTTTTTTTTCTGTCTGCTTCTAAACTCTGTGGTAGTCAGAGGTAACAAGTTCTTCTACATGTGGATTTTCATCCCCTACTCTACAGGTGTGTATACTGCAAACCCCAGTGAACTGTAGCTATGGTTCCAAGGAATTCAGTGGCGCATTGTGGTGCAGATTGTTTCTGGAAAAGCATCCTTGAGTTAAGTCTGCTCTCACAAGTCTTTTCTTTGTTTATATTCATGTTGCTTTTCTGTCGCTGAGATCTGGAAGTGCTTGTCAAGTCTTCATTTGGGTTTTACGCATAATTAAACAGAAACCTGTCCTCATTCTTCCGAAGATGCAATCCTGAGCAACAGCAGCCCTGAACCAATTTTTTCCTTACTCCTTGAATTATTTCAGTTCTTACAAAATCTTGTAAATTCTTGTTTGCTGTTCTGCCACTGTTTGCGTCAGACTTGAGCTGAACAACCTGGGAAGTAATGCCATGGGGTATTTAGTAACAAGCAAATAATCCAGATCACTGCTGGCACCCAGCACTCGGGCTTCCATTCCAGTGTCTCTATATTTAAAATGGTTATCTGCTTACTCTGAGTGCTATTCGAGAGCTCCTTAAAATATTGACTGCTGAAAAGTTCAATGGCTTCTTTTGGCTGAGAATTGGTGTTGCTAACACAGTGGTTTGCGTGTACCTGGCCATGTGCAGAGGGAGCTTTGCCCCAGTAGCCCCTGTGGATGTGGGGATGGCCAGGTATGGCCACACTCTGCAAATAGCTGGGTCAGTAGCTGGCAGCAGCCACACGTCATTGGCTCTCCTCTGGAATCTGTCTGCTGCATCCTGACTGCAGAGCAGCCCTTCTATAGTGAACTCTGATTATAAAATTCCTTTTGTAATCTGTGTACTGGGCTACTGCAGCCAAAATTACTTTTAACCTTTAAGTCACCCAGCCTGGGTGCTATGTGTGGTATGAAATACGAAAGTGTGTGTTTGCAGCTGGGTGTGGGACAGGGAACTTATGACTTACCCAGCTTCAGAGCCAGTGATAGAGTTGCCCTTCTCATCCCTCTCACCCTCCCCAGCCTGGGTTCCCTGGTAGCCAACATAAAGGTGCTGAGAGGTGGTTCTGGCAGGGCTGCCACGCTGGGCAGTGAGCTGAGCTGCCAGGGGCCCTCACTGTCCCCTGGGTTGGAGGGCCCCTCCTGGGTCAGTGGGGGCTTGGGTTAATCTACCCTTACTGATAATCCACTCAATCTGTGTTTCTAGACCACAGAGTCATTACTAAATTGGTGGCTGCTGGTTTGTTGGGTTTTCTTCTGTTCTAATGTTGGTAGAAGTCTGATAATATTTTGTCTGGGTTTGAGATAGTTCTGCATTACTTGTGTCTTCGCTTACACATTTGATTCTTCCTGATTTCTTGTAACTTTTGGTTTAAATTTATTATAATCTAGTAATCATTTACAGTTGAATACAGTTCAAGGCCTGTGGATGAGGTCTTGCCTGTTTAATTAAAGATCTCTGGCCACTCTCAGAATAGTTGTGAGGCCTAATAAAATACAGGCTTTCCTTTATATCTCAGTTTTGACTTGTTCCTCAAGTCATATCCCAAGGCTCTGGTGCTGTGCAGCATGAAAGCTTCTTTGCCACACTAATCCTGCCGTGACTAGTGCAAGGTTAGTATAAACACAGTCATTTTTTCTGTGCAATCACCTCCACAGCATCCTCCCAAAAAGGTATCTCCACACCCCAAGTGTAGCCAGGATAGATTTTCTGCTTTTACTAGATGGTTGACCTTGTAGTTTGTAGCTCAGGCTCCAAACTCAGACTCTGACAATAAAAGGACATTTTCTCATTCTTAAGGATGCCATTCAGGCTGGATTAGAGTTTAAATCTTTGATGCTAGAGGGTGTAGAGAAACACTATTTCCTTTAATGTCTGTCTTGAATTTTACCTTTTTTTTTAGCATTTAAAGCCATAGACCTGAATAACTGAATGACAGATTTATTGTGACTTCTGTGTTTGTTTGGATATAGATTTAAACAGCACAGCTCTTGAAATAGCTGGATAGCTATCAGAGACATTTTTAAAGCCTATGATTAAGACAGCAGATGGGTTTGTTTTTTGTTTTGTATCATATTTGTCTCAGATATTTTCTGCTAATATTATAGAGTCTTAGAAGATCTGATGCTGACACATCTTGAAAGATTAAGTTTCTTCTATATACTAAATTATCTTTTGGACCCTTACACATGATATTTCGCTGGTTTTCCATGATTCTTTTTCTTTTTACTCGCTTTATACAGAGAGAGCCTCAGGTGTTTGAGTTTCTCAGTTTTACATCACACCTAGTCCTGTGAAGCAGCAAGGTGCCAGTCTATGCAGCTATTGGAGTGCAGAGTGGACAGGAATGTCCTTTGGGATTGCTGGCACTTATATCTGTATTTCTATTGGCCTTGCTAACTGCATCACCTGGGGCACAGCGTCCATTTCCAGCAAGGCAAAGTACAAACCTCATTGTGATGGGCTTTGGGACCTGCACAGAGCAAGGGGATTCATCATCCAGAACAGAGCAAATCCAAGAGAAAAGCAAACCCTGGAAGCCTAAGTGGAGCCGTGGCAAGCTGGGCAGCCACGGAGAGGCTCAGCATTTGCAGCTGCCAAAAAATTCACCTCTAGCAGGGAGGAACATGAAAGAGTCCGGCTGCCCATACCTGTGTGGCTCTTGGATAGTTAATCAGTACCTTGCATTATTTCTCTTGTCCTGAAAAAAGTGTAATTACCTCAGCAGTGAAGCTGGTGTTTTAGTTCTTCAGCCAACATAGACAAAAATATGGAAGCACAGAGTTGCTCGAGCGATTTACTACCCGAGTGGGCTCAAAATGACTCGCTGTGAAGCAGCTGGTTGGCCATGGTGGGGCTTTGGGACCAGCAGCAGGTACTAGCACCAGCAGTGGAGAGGAGCCAGGCACAACCAGGGGCAAGTCCAGCTCATCCTCCAGAATGTTGCTGCAGCCCGGGGAGGAGATTTCCACCCTGCCTGCCAGGAATTGCTGTCTGCGTTGGCATGGGCAGGAAGAAAAATATGATGGGAAACTCGAAGATTAAAATAATCCCGGCGAAAACAGGATGTTGGAAAGCTGGTAACAGTGGGGCTGCAGGGCTGGCTGGCTGCAGAGGGCTTCTGGGAGGCTCTCACACAGGACTGCTTGGGGGAAAACACCCAGTTGTCATGTGTTTTCAGGCCCACACCAAAGCCCCGAGGCAGAGGCAGCACAGCTGCCAGCCTGGTAGCAGTAGGTACCAGCTGCCAGACTGGTACCTTGTGCTCCCCAAAATATGACTGATCACGTCTATTTACACCAACGCGTTTGTTCACCTTCTCCCAACACCAGCCTGATTTCTTTTTCAGCGGATGAAGGTCATAAACCATTCCCCACAGCACATCAGCCTGGCATCACATTTATTTAACCGACACGACCTGCCAGGCGGTGGGACGGAGCTGTTCCTCAGCCTGGCTGTCAGCAGGGAGCTGTATATCTCCCAGCTGATCACAGCCTGCGCTCCAAGCTGCGATCCATGGCGTCCTTCCAGCCTCAGACAAAACACAAACCAAATGGTGTTTTTTTCTTGGTAACTGCCTCTTCCTCTCTGGGGCTGACAGCAGCAGTTACTGCTGTGGATTTATGGCAGCATGGGCAGGTCCCTGTGGACAGATGATGGAGCTGGTTCCCATCACCAGTAGCTGGTTTGTGATCTGTCAGAGGTTGTTGCTGTGGCTGGTGGTGGGCTGCTGGCCGATGCTCATCAAGTGCCTCTCACACCCAGCACTGAGATGTTTCTGCTCCTCTGTGAGCAGGAAAGCCTGAGTGCCATATGCTGATTTCAACCTGGGAGAGCGTGGTGGGCTCATGAGAGGGCTCTAAATTGCGAGTCCCAGTTTGTAGTGTGTGTAGACCATACTCAGAAGCAACTTTGAACTCAGTACCCCATAATTTATGAGGTCATTGCGCCATTAGAAAATGCATACTAAAATCTCTGAGGCTGAACCAAACTGGTTTGTTCTTTAGGATAAAAAAAAATTGCTGTTTTCCATAAGTCCAAGCTGCTATCCAGCCTTTGGGTGAGGCCCATGTCACCAGTTTCAGTCAGCTGGGCCAGATAACACAAAGTAATTCTTCTCTGCCATCAGGTCTTCTCCCAGTTAGGCATCCCAGCTGGACAGGCATTGCTGAGGAGGAAAGTTCAGTGAAGGGCAGCGTGCCCAGCACCATGCAGGCCCTGCAGCAGTGAAACTGGGCTCCTCTGGCTTTCCCTTGTGTATCTGCAATTTGTTTTTCTCACCAGTGTTCCAGGTGATTTGGGTTCTGAAGATGCTAGTGTGAGTAGTGTTTCCTATAGCCTCAGTTTCTCTTCTTCATGCTCAATGAGATTAATTTGCTCTCTATGTCCACAAACTAGTCAAAAGTCCTATGCTTATCCATGAATGTCCCAGATGTCCACTACACCACTTGACTTTTATGGCAGGTGATAAATAATAGAAGGAGATGGAGAGCTTAAAGTGAAATAATTGACTGGAGTCTGTGGCCCACCTGCCCCTGGAGCTTAGCCCTTTTCCGGGAGCAGGGAGATGCCCAGTTCCTTTAACAATCAGCCCCAGCATGTCCAAGCAGAAATAATAAGATATATTTTTAAGCTGTATTTTTAAGCTGAACTTCTTCACCATCGCAGGGTTTGAAATCAATTTAGTGTCTGCAGGCAGTGTCACAGGAGAGCTAGCTTAAAACTCACGGAGCCAGAGCTGGGAAGGCCCATGTGCACCATGAGAGGAGTGTGGAGAGCAACACCCCTGTGGCAGTCCAGAAAACAGTTCAGATTCATGATAATTTTTAATATTTGACTCCAGAAACCTCTTCAGGCACCACTTCAACCCAATTTACAGTGCCTGGCTAAAGTGAAGTATGAGAAGAATTTGCTGAAGCTATTTGAGCAGTGGTGTGCAGTGGTGTGGAGCTGGGTGAGCAGGGAGGGTACCCACAGCACCATCCCTGGGGATGGTGGACCTGAAGAGCCAGGAGGGCTCAGGAAAGATCCAGGCCCTCAGCACAGGCCTGGTCAGCAGCAGGTCATCTCGGTCCTTCCCCCCTTCTCCTTAAAATACTCATGAAGCTGCTGTAAAACCCAAGTTGGAGACACCGCTGCTCATGCCCTTGGGTAATTCCCAGCA
Organism: Empidonax traillii; assembly: GCF_003031625.1. Lineage (NCBI taxonomy): Eukaryota > Metazoa > Chordata > Aves > Passeriformes > Tyrannidae > Empidonax > Empidonax traillii. Next base: position 446,626 of record NW_020955310.1, read on the forward strand.
GGGAATGTTGCCTCTGGGCATCAGGGCACCCCATCACCATCTCACTGCTACATAGCACCCCAGCCCCATTATCTACCTGGCTAAGCTCACAGAACTTTAGTAATGAGATGGTTTTCAAACAGTTTAAGCCACCTTCACTTCCTGGTGAGGGAAAGTGTCTCAAGAGGCTTTGCAGCACATGCAGATGTTAATTGCCTTCTTCTTGCGCCCCTAAGAAATTTGTGTGTTGTTTTCTCTATTTTACAGCAAGGACAATGGAAGATGGAGCTGTTAAACCTCATCCCGCAAAAGGAGGGTGCTGACTGGGGTGGGACAAACCAGACTCCCTCAGACACTTTTTGAGTCACCTTGTGAGAAGCCTTAAGGTAAAGTGAAAAGTCACTTACAGTTTTAGCTCTTACCTTGTCCCTGAAATCTCTGCAATGTCCTGGACATTTATAGAAACTAATGAACCATGCCACCTGAATATGGAGCAGTTACAGGGAGAATTGGAGCAATGATGGTGATTAAAAGTAGCTCCCAGATTAGAAAGCAGTGGGATAGCTCAGCCCTGCTCCTTCAGGAGAGCAGTGTGTTTGGTGCCAGCAGCACATCCTGCCTGGAGACAGTACATCCAGCCTGGAGAGAGTGCTCTGACCAATCTAGCAGGGATGCTGGGCTGTACTGAAGTTTGCTGGCTGGCCTTTGCAGCAGCAGAGGAGCAGGGCTTGCTGGAGTATGTGCTGCCAGCCTGGGACAGTGCCCCTGGCATAGGCCATGCCCACCTGGGGGGTGATGCTGGAGGGCAGAGAGGTGACCATGTGTCTCTGGGCTCTCAGAGCTGCTCAGTATCCCACAAGAGTCCTTCAGGAAAGCCCACCAGATCCTTCTCCCTCATGCTCTTACCATCAGGGTTCATGGGGTTCCTTCACACAGCTGGCTGCCCCAGATAAGTGACTGCCATGGTGGTGTTTACCAAGACTTCTCTCTGTTTACCTTGTGGCATTTCTGTGCCTCTGCCCAGGGCTCTGCTACTCACAGCTGCTGCTCCAGCCATTTCCCTTGGGGGAGGAGTAATTCCTGACCTTACTTTCAGAGGAAACATCGAGTTGGAAAAAAAAAGACATATGGTTTGGTCCAGACTGACTGGAAAGGACAGAAGGTCAGTTGTACCTGCTATTACTGGAGCTGAGCTGTTCAACACGACAGCATTCACAGCTTGGGCCAACAGGAAGGTGTCATGGATGGCATCATCACTCTGAAGTGGGATCTTCCACTTCTCTGCTTTTGGAGTTTCTCACACCAGGAAACCGAGGTGGGAGCAGCGCCCAAATGCTGCTTAAGCACTTGTTTGCCACAGCAGTGCTGGAACCCACCACATGCTGCCATAACACCTCTGCCTGCATGGGCAGTGGCTGCCACCCCCAGAACTGTGCTGCAGTGCCACGGGGAGGCTCTAACACAGAGCTCATGTGCACCATGGCCCAACAATGTGGTGTGGTGTGGTGAGGCTCATCCCAGCCCTGTAGGAAAGCAGCTTGTTCTGGCATATGGTGGGAAGCAAACATTTCCAGGGCCTCAGCAGGGCAGTGTGAGCTGGCCCAAGGGCTGGTGTCCAAAGGGGTTCAGCTGCCTCCGGTGCACTGGGCATGTATTTTATGGCCATCATCACCATCTTTCCTGCCTCCTCCTCAGGGGAGGACTTGGGGAATAATTAATTCCTTAAAAAATACTTGCATGAATGCCAAGGTAAGTAATTTTATAGTGCTAAATAGTCAGTTCCAGTTAATGCATTTTTTAATTTCTGAGAATGACTCGGCAGCCCTTAAGGTGATGTCAGCAGTGTTCCCACCTGCTGTCACAGCCCGGGCACGAGGAGGCTGGCTGGGTACTGCTGAGCTGCTGTCTCTTCTATGCTGGCAGCACATCCAGAGCATTATAAATGAAAATTTCCAAACACGAAGGCAGCACTGAGGAAGAGGAAAATTACCCTTCAGCGAAGTATTCTACTATTGTCAGGGCAGTGTGGAATGAAAGCAGAAAGGATTTCAAGACCAGGCTTTGGCTGCCGGTTGAGACTGTGATTATAAACTGCAGCCTGAATGCACCATGCCCGAACCAACCCCTCCTCCTGCCCAAGCCTTAAGCCAAAGGATTTAAACAAGCTCTTATGTAATATGGTTTTAGTGTTTCCAGTAGAAATAGGTGTTCTAAATATAAATGATTTGCAGATAAAATAGGCTTATATAAAATGCTTTTACGTTTATATAACCCTGCGTTGGCATTGCACCCAACACCTCCATTGGCTGCGAGCCCAGCGGGGCAGAGTGCGGGGTGCTGGCTGTGCCCGGTTCAGGTGACATCCTGTCAGGCTGTGACACGGGACTGTGCTGGCCTCTGCAGCCAAAGACGGGTCCCTGTCCTGTCCCCCAGCCTGCCAGCCAGTGCCCCTCCAGGGATGGTGCCTGCTGGAAGAGATGTATCTTGGTTTTGCATTTCTAATGTGTAACCCCCTTCCTTCTCCCTGCCCAGGGGTTCACTCACAGCAGCAATTGCAGGATCCTGTGGTGTTCCTGTTAATGTCAGCTCTGGGGTGGTAGGGACACCCCCAGTTCCAGCAGCAGTATTGGTATTCATTCAGGCTCAGCAGCTGGGCACTGCAGACACTGTCCCTTGGGGTAAACTGCTTTTTTGGTGTTGAGAGGTGGAATTCTCCTTCATCCCGATGTTCACACAGGGAGGTTTGCGCATGTGTGTGTATGCAAATATTTATATACACATGCATATATAGGTATGTATATGTTTATATAGACACATATAACATAGTAGAAGAGCTGACTGCCTCCAGCTCAGGGTTTGCAGCATGGCCTGGGCCATGGGCTGTTCCCAAGCAGTGGCCACAATCCTGCTCAGCAGCCAGGCACTGCTCGCCATCGCAGCGAGGCCAATCTGAACACTTCAGGCTCATGAGCCAAATATATTCTTCACCAAAGAGTGTGCCACCACAGGATGAGCCGCCTTCTCCTCAGCCACCTTCATCAAGATTGTGGTTGATGGAAGCTGCAGAGCTTCTTGCCCAGCTCAGCAGTGCACCAGGAGCCACGACAGCAGACACTGATAAAGGATAGTGACAATTAGCGTGGAAACGGTGTCTTCTGAGCAGAAAACAATGGTTGCTACATTACAACCTTTACGTATAGGAAAGATACTCAGTCAAATCTTAAACAACAGCCCTCAGTGCATCACACCAACCATTTGCTCTTTGGGGAATGACTGTTTACTAAGTAAATTTAGCTACAGTTATGCGTAAAACACATGCATAGAACCCTACACAAATATACAGAGATATGAATAGATATGCACGTCTTGTTTATAGACACACGCACATATATTTTCATATATATGAGAAACAAGAACACGTTTTTCAGATACAATCTATTTTTGCGACAGACCAATATGATTTATATCTCCTTGACATTAACATTTCCATTCAAATAATGCCTTATTTATGCCCATACCGGAGAAGCTCTTTTGACAACGTGGGAAGATGCTTTTTATCGTGAAGCCAGAACTGTCAGCAGCCTCTATTATTTCTGGTGGGACTGTCAGTTCTCCAAATAACATGACTTCATTTTTAATCCAGGTCTGATGGAAGACACTTGATCTGTCCTGCTTTTGTCAGTCACAGAAGGCAAACTTGCCATAAAGAAATGGTGCGTGTGACCTTCGAAAATTACTGTCGCCCTTTCTGTCTCGTCTGTGCTCTATTTTTCATAAAAACCTGTTTCTGTGGTGCATTAGGGGGAAAATGAGCCATTCATCTTTGTCTCCACTGCCCAGACTACTGCTGGGGAGTTACTCCCTGCAGACCCAAGGAGAATGCTGGGTCAAGCAGCACTTGGGCATCTTCTAGAGCTGGACCTGTAGTGATCCATCAGTTGCTTCCCTTTTGGAAATCAGTCGTCATCTGTACTACAAGTGCTTCTGGCCCCTGAACATTATTAAAGCCCTGCACAAATAAAAATTCAAAAAACTCCCCAAAACCTCCATAAAAAATAGCCCTACAAAGTGGCCACAGTGTGCTTTATGTCTCCCAGCACTGAGATCACCTTAGCAGCCTGCCCTGGACGCTGGGCTCCAGCCTCAGCTGTACCTTGGTCTAAATGCTTGATGCTGGCACCACTGTTTGAACCAAGGACTCTGCCAGCTCCCATGTGCTGGGGCAGTCAGTGAGGGACTGCAGCCCTTTTGGCAAACATGGTGGGGCCGAAGGACGTGATGAAAACCCCGCAGCTGCAGACAGGACTGCAAACCAATCACACCCCCTGAGGCTGTTTGATCTCAACAACAAAAGAAGTTATATCAACAACAAAAGAAGTTCTATTCCATAAATAATACATAACATCAACTATATGTATGTATGTGTGTAGATATATATTTATATAAAATAGTCTATATTATATATGAAATAGCAGTGTATTATGTGTAATAAAACTTATTTTATATACAAACACTATATAACACACATATATAGATATCTATAAATGTGTGTCTCTTTATACAAATGTGTATGTATATGTGTATGCATATACATATACATACACAATTTGTCTGTGTATATATATATGTATATATATATGACTATATATGTATATAGATGCTATTCTACATGTAGAATCATATATAGAATATATATATGTATAAATACATATACACATATATGTGTATATATATAAATATGTCTGCATATGTGTGCATATGCACATTTATGTGTATACACATATCCATAGAACGGACACATAAAGGGAAGCTCCCCTCATGCAGGGCACTGTAAGTAGGTGTCCCAGTGAGTAATCTAAGGGTCTTGTACTGCCAGTGCTTTTTCCTTCAGGAATTCAACAGTGATGCTCAAACCAGGGCCCTTGCAGTGAAAAGTGATTCCAGCACCTGAGTCACCCTGCCTTTGCACTAATGCCACTTGTCCCCCAAGATGGTAGGAAGGCAGACAGGCACTGCTGTGTTCTCGGCACCACGCTTGGGTGATGTTCTGCAGAGCCCCACAGTGACAGTGGCAGTGTTTGTCCTGCCCAGTGAAGGGAACACAGTGTGTTTCCCACTCTACAGATTTGACTGTTCAGTGCCCCAGTACACGGCAGTACGTCTGGTTTCTCTTGCTGCCACTTTTCTCTGAGGTTTTTAAAATAAGGTAAAAAGACAGCCTGAAGTGTCATGCTTGCGAACGTGTAGCAAGCTCTCTCCCCGCTGGGATTAGTGTTTACAATTCATTAAGGAAACTAAATTTGGGTTACAGCAACTGGTCCACAAAAACTAGCTGTCTCTAAAAACTCACTCCTTGCCCTCATACTGTTTTGCTGTATTTCTGAGATGACTAATGTGCCACTTGATTTTACCAGTAAGTATGAAAAAAAAAAAAACACTAATAAAACTGCTAGAAGATCATTGCTTATATTTCCTGGTTTGAAGCCAGGTGACAGGCCAGTCACCCTGATGATGTATGTAAGACCATGAGCCTCATTCATTACAACTGCAGGCAACTTAAGGAGCAGCTCCTGGCAAGACTTGGCACAGTAGGTGAGCACCATTTCTTTGGACATCTCAGAGACTCTGCCAGAGGCCTTCACTTGGCCACCATGTGAGCCTTCTCCTCCTCCCTGCCAATGTCTGAAGGCTTGTCTGGTGCCAGGAGAAGGATCACACCCCTGCAGTGCACACAAAGGCAGGGACCTCCACCCTCCTCTAAACCTCACTGTACTTGTTGGTGCTGGTCTCTCCACCCACAGCGGAACCTAGATGTGCACAGACACATTACATGTGTATAGGTAAGTGTGTGTGTACATATAAATAGACAATGCTTATATACACATGTATGTGTACAAATATATAACGTATACATATATGCATGTGTGTGTGCATTATGTGTATATATATACATATATGCACATACATGTATGTATATTTTTATTGTTTTTTATATATATTTATATATATATACTTGTGGCCAGATAATAAGAAGCACAGAGCTATTGACTAAACTCTTGGTTTAATGTCTAAAACTACAGATGGAAAAAATAAGTCATTTTATTGGCAAACATATTCAGGTGAGTACTTTTGCAGCCACAAAATGAGTAGTTGCTTGGTGGCCAAGTAGCAAGTGGTTGGGAGGGGACTGTGTGTTGCAATGGAGAGTGCTACTGCATCCATGCTCATGGAAAGCTGACAGCAACATTTCTGGGTTAGACAGACATTTCTGCAGAGATGAAGGCAGATGAAAACAGAGTTGACCCCTGTTAAGGGAGTAAATCCTATCTGTTTTTGTAAGAGGCGTGACGTGCATACTTCTGCTACAGTAACAGCATAAAGCACCAAGCACAACCACTGGAAAGTTGGCAACATCTGCTTTTCAGAGCTGAAAAGATGCCAGCCTGCTCAGGCAATGTGGGACAATTTTAGGAGATGAAAGACAAAAGATGAAACGGAGCTGCACCCTCGTGTTCTGTGCCTGGTGTGGTGAGAGGCTGGCCATGGCCACCACGCTCCCGTGCTCTGCAGGCTGGCGGGCAGCCCGCTGCCATCCAGGCACTGGCCAGGCTGGGAACAAGTCCTGGCACCCCCAGGTTGGAAGCAGAGCATGCAGGAGACACAGTGCCTTGATCTGAAAAGGAGGCAATCTCTCACTCACCAAACAGCACTGCTTGCCCTTGACCCACCCAGCTCGCCTTCCCACTGGCAGGTAGCGATCCCAGCCTGCCCTGACACAGCACCTGTGCTGCAGGACTCCAGCCTTACCCACTGATCCCAGCTTGCCAGGTAGCAGCAACGCAAACGGATGAAAAGCAAAAACCAGCAGCAACCTCAGCTTACGCTTGACTCTGGATACTTTGGCAATTTCTCCTGAAGGATGAGATGAGGCCTCCATTTTGCCTGGAGCAGATACCTTGCTGACTCTCAGGAAAGACAGCACCAGCAGGGCTCAAAATGCTCAGCCCTTCACTAGCTTTGCCCTGGGGGCACCTGGGGCTAGTACTCCACTCCCAGGAGCACCAGTAATTACAGATGGTATTCATGGGCCTCTTTCACTATGTGACCTTCAGCTTCTGCTTTTCAGGCTATAGGTATGGAATTTAGGTTTAAATTAATCCTTTGGCACCATTGGGTTCAAGACTTCCACCCTGAAGGCTAATGAGATACATTAAGATTAAATCTCATCAAGGAGAATACCAATGCCTCTGCTCCTCAGTGCTCATTCAGATCCTTCCTAAAAGGCTATCAATAATGGTGTCGATCATACTGCTCAGAATCAAGATATTCACTGCTGTTGAGAAGCCCAATGGAGCTGGACCCACACTGAGCAACAGGGGGGCCAGGTAGTCTCTGGAGGCCTCTTCCAACCTATGTTTTCCTCTGTTCTGATATCAGAAGCCACCTCATGGAAATAATAAAAAAAGAAAACTAGCTCCACAGTAGATGGAACTTCTCTCTTCTGCTGCTGTTTCTGGGTATAACATGATCACAAAAAGGACTTTTTCCTTTCGTGTCCTATCAGAAATAAAAAAGTGACAGGGAAAACGCACAAGAAAAGAGTAATTTTCTAGTAAAGTGTTTGGAAAAAAATGAAGAACAGTGACTTGCAGGGCTTTTACTTGGACTCTCTCATCTCTCTGGCTGAAGTCCATGGGAGCTATAAGGCCAGCCATGCTCACCACAGACAATATGGCCATAAGCACCCAAAATTCATGACCATTTTTGAAACATGAGCTGCATGAAAGCAGCTTTAAAAAGGAATGAATACACAAATCTACCCAGTGCACAGTCATTGCACAGCTGAACTGAAATCCTCTGTCTGCCTTGTGAAGATCGTCTTGGGATTTGGGCACAGATTTGTGCCTGAGCTTTGTGCCTCTCAGCCCTCTCAAACATGCAGTTTAAACGCTTCAGTAATCTCCAGTCTTTCAGGGTTAATGATCACATGTAACTTTGAAGTCGCTGAACTTGTGAACCAGGATGTGTTGGGAAAGGCTGAGGCATGTAAAGATTAGCCCTTTCTCAGGAGGAGAGTGTTAGCTGGGATGGCTGGGAGGGTTTACATTTGGTGGGATTTCACTGATGGAGGTGATGCCATGGCCCTGCACACCCATGACAGCCTCCTGAGCTGCTTCAGGGAACTCAAGCAGCTTTTGCCCCATTTCTCTCTCTGTGCTCATACAGTGCTGCAAAACCAACAGTCAGCATGAAAACCCACAGCTGCTGCATTCTAAATGGGGTTGATGTTTTTTTGGTTTGTTTCAGTTTAAATGAGATGAAACCCGGTCACTTATTACAATTTTTCTGCAAAGCATTACTTTCATCACCCTGCAGCTACTCACCCAAACATCACCTTGTGCAGCTGGACAGTGTCCTGCCTCAGTCAGCCCAGAACCCAAGCCTGGGAGGGAACAAGCCAGAGGCAGCTCTACCAGCCCCCCCCAGGCTGCATGGCCATGCCCACAGTCACTTGCGTCAGAAGAAAATGCGTAAGAGTAATTTTCTAGTAAAGTCTTCGGTAAAAATGAAGAACAGTGACTTGCAGGGTCACTGCTGCCAGCCTGTGGTCTGAGGGTCTCAGTCGCAGCCAGGACTGCTTCATCTCTGATTCTTTTGCCCCTCACTCCTTCCAGGCACAGCAAACATTCCCCAAGTGCCTTCAATTTTACAAGCTATCAGGATATTACCTAGTATGAAAACACAAGCGGAGCAATTCAAATGGGATGAAAGACGTACGGAAACTCATTTCTATATGACAGACACATTTGAAGACTGTGTCGTTCTCCGGGAGGCATTTTATTCCCGTTTCTACGTTGCATACCCAGGGATTTATCGGAGTAATATTTTTAATTATTAATCTTTCCAAAGCCGTACTTGACCCGGCACCGTGCCCATCCCGTCGCCGCCTCCGCAGCGGCTGCGGGGATCGTGCGGCCAACAGCGCCACCCGCCGGCCGGCAGCGGGACGGGACGGGCCGCGGACACGCGTGTGTGTGCACAGAAACGCCTGTCTGCCTTGTGAATGCATGCGTATGTGTAACTCATGGGCATATACACGCGTGTGTGCGTATGCACGCCTATATATATTTATACATGTATATAACAATGGAGAGAATTTCTGTGCATGTGTTTATGTACACATATATATGTTTATACACACAATTATAGACACACACACACACATCTTTATGTGTGGACATATAAGCAAGTAAAGATAACGTGTTTATCTGTATGCGTTCTGTGTGTATGTACATATAAATTGTTTCTACTCACAGCTGGCGCTGTTTATTCCAGCTCCCTGGGAAAGGCGGGCTGGCAGTGGCTCCCGCTCGCCCAGAGCCGCTGTGCACCCTGCGACCACCGCGGGGTGCCGGAGCCCCGCAACAGCCCCGAACGACCCGGAGAGATGCGCCGGGGGAAGGGAGGCAGGGAGAGAGGGAGGCAGGGATGCAGCCCGCAGGAAGCTGTGCTGCTGGGGAGCCGAAGGAGCCGTGTCCCACCCCCGCAGGGCAGCTCCGGCGAGAGTGGAGGTGTTTGAAGGCTTTTAACGCCTTCACTCAGCTGCTGCTCCAGCTGCCATGTAATACCAAAATGCTCTCCCCATTTAGTTACACTCTAGTGTTCCCGGGAAGTGAGCTGACATAGGTGACAGGTGGGAATGGAAACATGAGCTGCGATGATTAGCCCAGTGCTCATTTAGAAACAATGATTGTGTCAGGGCAGTGCTGGTTTGCCCCTGCCCTGTGTGGTGTGTCCCCACACCCCTACTAAACAGGCTGGAACACCCCAGTTGCTGCAAAGCCTGGCTCAGGCAGGGGGGTGAAGCCAGGCTTTGACAAGCCCAGCACCCCAGAAAGCTGCTGCAGCCCGCAAACCTGGTCAGGCTCCATCCTGTGGGAAAAAGTAGGAATATCAGCCTGTTGTGTCTGTCTAAATAGTGCCAAAGGCACCAGGCAAGGCACCAAAGGCCTTCGGAAAAGTACCTACCTGCAAGTGGATAAGATCTTTTCACCTGCAAAAAAGTGAAAGCTGCAAAGAATTTGGGAGTGGGAGGGACCAGCACCACAACCAGGGCTGGAGTCTAGCTGGAGATCCTCCTGGAGGCCTCTTGCTAGAGCAAGGTAAGCTTTCAAAGTTCAGCTTCTTCTCACCCATCATAATAAAACACATACTTCTAAGTACAAAGCACAGCAGCACATCAAGACTGGCCTTTCACAATTGCATTTCCTACTGCCAGCCTCCAACAATAGCAAGTTTCTGCTGTTATCTTGTCTGGAAAGGCTGAAGATTCCCCTGTGAAATATCTCATCTATTTTAGAAGTAGGAGATCCCTGTCCCCAACATAAAACACTTACAGACCAGTCAGCCTTTAGCACTTCAAAAAAATGTTAGATCACCTGCACCAATACTGAACTTCTGTAGAATAAGGGAAGGAGAAATTTTTTCCTTATGCTTTGCTTTCGGCATTGCCAAAGAGCTCTCCTGCCCTGGTTTTCAGTCACTTGATTACTGGCGCAAGATGCACCGTATGATCCCAGAGTAGGACAGGGTGTTCTAAGGCAGGGAGCTGTGGCCCTGGGTGCCCCCAGATGGTGGCCCTGTGCTGGCCCATTGACACAGACACCCTGACACTGCTGTGGTGGGACTGATCGGGGTAACTGTGGACACAGCAGTCTATTACACCAGCAGGCTCTGGAAGGAGCTGAGCTCCAGCTTGGCTCACTTACAGCCAAACCCACATGGCAAGCTCTAGTGAAGGAAGTTGGCAGTGCTCCCCAATATTTTGCATTTGCCATCCTCCACCCCAGCCTCACCACAGCCCAGCGACATACAGAAGTGATCTGTTATGGGGAATGGTGCTGGTAAACTGTGCTGTGCCTCTGGCTTCTGTCCTCCACACAGGTTAAATAGCCTGCAAGACTTGTGGTAATTATTAAATATATTTGCTCCTGGGAATATACCCAGTCTTCCAGACTGCCTGCCTGTTGGGTCCCACTCATTCATCCACATGGTTGTCCCATTGTGCAGACAGGGACTGGGTCAGAAGGAGTTATCAGAACACAAGGAGCTATTGGGATGGAAGGAGCTATCAGGATGAAACACGAGCACTGGCAGTGAGAAGATAGTGGATGCCCTACTCGCTTCACCCCAGCAGGTCAAGGTGACCCAAAGGACTGCTGCCCACCCTATGGAACAGGGAGTGGAGAGGCTGAGAGGGTGGGCTTCACAGCCAGCTCCAGCCATGCCTCTGCTCAGCAGGACATTGGTGCTAGCCCAGACTCTCCACTCAGGAGCAGCCCAACACAGTTTCCCTGACATCCTCAGCTCTACTGCAGCCATCTGTGTATGGAAAGGCCACATCAGCCCTCAGCAAAAGGCGGTGCCAGGGGCAGCAGCTGTGACAGGAAGCACCCTGGCTGCAGTGGCCACCAACAGCTTTCACAGGCCAAGGAGTCTGCAGTGGAAAAAAAAAGTCCCAAAGAAGCACATGAAAGCATCTCTGAGCAGTAGCTGTATGCCCACAGGAGCACGCAGCGGACCGGACACGCTGGAGACGACGTGCAGAGCTGTGCTGGTTTCACTCTGATCAGATGAGGATGAGGTTGGTTTCTGCAATTTGTGGTAACAGCATTTTGCAAGCACGACAAAAATGTGTGGTAACCCTTGGGCGAACTGGGGCAGCCTTTGCACACAGACCATGGGATATGGGGTTTGAGAGAGTCAGCCCCATGCCTGTCCCCGTGCTCCTGGGGCACAAGATGACCCCTGCCACCCACATCAGCCCTTGATCACCTCCTGCAGCTGCTGGGCTTCCTCTGGGACCTGCTCCCGGGGTTCAGCAGCACTGCTGTGGGGTCACCTGTAGCAAGGGTGCCCCAGTCCTTTGGGGTCATGGCTGCAGCCCGGCTGTGGGTACAGCCCTGCAGCCAGGCCAGCAAGGAACCCCAGAGGTGTGTGGGACTGAGCACTATGAAGCAAAGCACACACTCAAGAGCTGGGCATGAGACCCGCTAGCAGTGCCCAAAGCCTTACAGTGGGCAAGCAAAACAGTAGAAAAAAAATCAATTTGCTCTGACAGCATGTCCTTACTGACTGTGAACTGGTGTGTACTAATGAAATCACTACACAGGGGTAGTGAACTGCTCATTTGTCCCATTAGTTTGCTTTGCTTGGGAGAAACTGACATTGAAGTATCCTTCACATGCCCTTTCTTCATTTCTAAAACACACACTGCACCTGGACTAACTGAGGACACTCACACTGGCATGGTGAGTGGATGTGTGTCCTACCCTTGCTCCAGCTGATGAGGGACTCATCCAAAAGAAAAGTGAGATGCCAGTATTTTGAAAGAGTAAACTGGACAATGCTAGAGGCATGTCACCATGAACCAGTTGATTAAATCAGGTCCCCTCCCTTAAGGAGTTTATTGTGCTAATCAAGAAAGGTTTGCAGAGAACAGATCTGGTCACAGAAACATGATGTGGTGCTGATACAGGATGCTCACGTTTGGTATAGCTCTTACTTGGTATATTGCACTTTGACTGAGAACCAGAATAATGCAAAAGGTCAGAGCACATAATAACAGTGGCAAAACTCGGCCAACTCACAGCTCTGAAAACCAATTCTAAGCCATGAAACAGCATCAAGGAGACACTTTGTTAGACAAGAATTTTTTTTATTGTCTCTTTGAAATTTCACATCAATGAACTGGATGAAACTACCATAATTAACACAGAATCCAGGTCCTGGCTCCTGAAATGAGCACACTGGGCATGCTGTGGAGGCAACATCACAACACTCAGGTGCTTCAAATGGGCACCAACAGAAATAGACCCAAAATAGAGCTGCAGAGTCTGTAAAATCTTTTATGGCAAGACCAGTCAGACACACAGACACTGAGCTGAATTTTAAAGAATACACTATGTTTGGGAGATCCTTTCTACAATTGTACATACATTTCAACATCAATGGTGAGACGTTTAGGGGCTCCTCTCTCAAGTGAGAAGCCACAAACCATGCAAAGTAAGATGTATCTTGAAAACACCATCAGATCTATGAGCAAACCCCTTGCCTGAAGGGGATCTACAGGCCCACAACACACACACCAAAAACCCCCTTTGGTGGGACACAGTCAAACGGCCCTGGCTTAGGCCACTGGACAGCTGAGCCACAGGCTACTGTAGCCTGCAGCTCTTATGCAGTACTTTCTTCTAGTAATTAGCTAAAGCAGCTTTCAGGCTCCTTAATACAGCTTCAGTTATCCCAGAGGAGCAAAGAAGCAAGAAAGCTCAGCCTCAGCCTAAGCAAGACATGGGCAGCTCTGGGTGTCCTTTCCTTCTCTTTGTGACAAACAAGGGTGACCAGAGATGGGCCAGAAACTTGTACTATTCCCCAGGCTCAAACCTCAGAAATAAATGCTCTTGGACTTCTTTTTGTTTGGTAGTTATCTCCATGTTATCTCCTTGAGGAGTCTCTAGGACACTTCGGAGGCTTCAGATAAGATTATGGACAATTATGAAGGGAGGAAAGAGTTCATCTCTTGGTATCTTTTTGGACAAACAGTCTGAGGCAAACAAGGTTTAGCAACATCTCCGGGATCATAGGGTTTAGAATCCCAGTAACTCATCCTGATGCTGTAAACCCAAACACAGCCCAGCCAGTTTCCTGGCATGGCAGTGTCTTATCTGCTCTGACCCCTCGCTCCTGCTGGCCAAGCCCACCAGCCAACCTTTTTATGGCAACCTGCCCGTGAAATGCCGTAGGGATGATGTGTTTTCTTCACCTTTTGCTCTGCTCTTTGAGATGTGAGCAGCCATCAGCTGGGAGTGCCAGGTGTACCTGGGGGAGGGGGGTGGTGTCCCCAGCACAACCAACACAAACCCTGCACTGACCCTCTGTGGCCCTCATGCTTTGCAGAACCCTGATACAGCAGTTCACCAGCAGATCACTGAATGAACGGAGTTGTCTGCCCAAGAGGAAATGTCTCCTGCAGAGGAGCTGCTATTCCCAGCATCCCCTTTTATTTGCTTTACTGACACTACAGCCCACACCACACACCTGGCGCCACCAAGGCGAAAAATAAAAAGGTAAAATTTCTGTGCCCACACAACAAGACCTTTATATAGCCAAGGGGATGAGGTTTTTCACTCCCTTCCTATTTGCCACTTAGGGAGTAAACAGGAAAACCAACCTGGCCTAGTAGCTAATTTGGGAGCACACAGTGCTCTGTGTGTTTCCCTGTGATGCTCCCCGCCCTCTCTAGGACAGCACTGGGTCCAACACCCCAGAGTTTCCCTTGGAAGGAGCTGACAGCCTGTGGCCACTCCTGAACAGTAACAGAGACACCCAGAGCTAGTGCTGGGCATGGGGGGCTGGTTTGCATCTGTGCTAATGGCAGGCAAAGCAAAGGGCAAGAGTGTGAGCACTGCACCACAGCTGCTCAAGGGGTGGGCATTTTCACCTGGCTGTGCCACTGGGAATGTTTTTCATGCCCTTCCCTTGGTGCAGTGTGGTCCAGCATGCTGGGACATCACTGGGTAGGGCTGTGGAGGTCAGGCTGGGGGAGCAGGAGGACACAGGCTTAGTTCAAGGTACACAGCTCCCTCCTCTCCCCAGCCCATCCACAGCATCTCTACAGCTCCCACCACAGCCAGCTGAGCCAGCATCTCTGAGAAAGCTGCAGATGGCCTTATACCCTTTCCATGGGGCTGAAAGGGTTTGTGTGCACTGGCATCCACACACCCCGGACTCATCCTGTACCTGTGCTCGTGTTTGTGTCACCCCATAATGACTTCCCAGCTTTCCCAGGAACTGGAGTACAGCACCACCATATGTCACTCTTTGCTGACTCACTTGGCCACGTGGCTGGGAGATGAGCTAGCCAGCCTCTGCCATATACACACACACACAGGTGTCACCACCAACCCTGAAATTCCTCCCCCTGAGTCCATCCACATGGAACAAAGCCGAAGGACCCCCCCCTACCCATACCAGTGTTCCTATCTTCCATCTCCAACCCTCCTTCCCTGGCCACATGCACCTCCATAACACTGCCAGTGCTCACCACCCTGGGGGGTGTGATGGATGAGTGGCCCCAGGTGACCAACATCACTGGGCCACTGCTCTTACAGCAAAGCATCAGTTCCTTGCTGGCACTGCCCAGGAGAGCACATCTCTGCCTTTAGCAAGGGAAAGACATTGGCAACTGCAAGAGTGAAAAAAATAAGCAGAAGTGCCTGCAACAAGTGAAACCCAAACTGTGGCAAGTCCTCAGGCCCTAAGAAATGCAGCAGGTCTCTGATTTGCTCAACGAGACAGCCAGTGTGAGAGCTGTGAGCCCAGCAGAATGAGCCTTGTAGCAATAAGACGGCTTTAGTCACGGTCACAAGGCTGGAACAGCCAGGAGGGGGAAGTTTCCTCAAATACCAAATAGGAAAGTTGCATAACCACTGCCCAGACCCTTTAAACTGGGCCTGATCTCCCCGTCCAAAGTCAGGATGACTTCCCCTTGCATCAGTTTCCAGCTGAATCTGTGGCACAGAGTTAACTGGGGGTTGTGGACCCCATCTACAGGGTGCACTGAGAGAGAGGCTGCCGAAGGAGGGTGTCCACCCTGCCACAGCTCAGCAGCCTCCAGGAGGTCCTATATGCTTAAGGGAATGGAAAGCATCTCAAAAAGCATCACCTGCAAGGCTAATCACAGCAGGCAGCTCTTAAGCTCCTTCACTGAGCAATCACATGCTGGTAACCAAAGGGCTGAAGCTGAGGGATGCCTCCTGCAGGTACTCTGCTGCCTGATGTGAGGCTGGGCCATGCCTCTCCCAGACCTCTCAGGCCACCTGGGATAGCAGCAGGAAAGCTTCAAGAGGCTTTGTCAACAAGGCTACAGTGACAGTTTAGGTTTGGTTATTTTTGATCCCCTTTCAAAAGGGACAGCGAAAGCAAAGCAAACAGAACTGAGGCGTGGGTATAAGCGCCCACTGTGTACAAACAGGTGTTTGCCCAGTGCAAGGACATCCGTGAGAGTGGTGCTGGTACCCCCAAGCAGCTAAATTCTGAAATTAAAAGGCCACCCTGATCGGTGTTGCTCATTCCCAGGCACCATTTGTGCGCATGAATCACTGTCCTTCCCTTTGACCCATTAATCACTCCAAAATCAATAAAGGCCACATACGTTTTTCATGTATCAGCCATTAGTCTGACCTTGTGTCTATCTCTGTAGAGGGTACGAAATAAAAGCATGTGAGATCAAAGCAATCGGCACTAAATTTACCCAGCACCAGTGCCCGGTGCAGTCGCTGATTTACAGCCGCTGAGCTCATACCGCGGTTGTTTTGGTTCCTGAGAGCCCTGGGCGTTTACAAAGCCCTCCTTGTCCTCTAGGGACAGGGCAGGCAGGAGGGGGCTGCTCCGAAAGGATGTTCTTTGGTATTTGTTTATTTCCATAAAAACAGGGGCTGCTTTCTTGCCTGGGAGCAAGTGTCTACACCGCACTCAGGGATGAGCAGAGGTGTCTCCTTCCCCGGGCACTCACACGTGGTGGGACCACACCCAGAGCTGCTGTGTCCCCCTCCCATGGCACCTGCCTTGTTCCCATCCTTCATCCGAGCCTTCTGCACTCTCCTGCTGCAGAACAGACACCTCACAAAGCAAAACCCACTGCAGACCCACCATCACCAGTAAGGGGGACCAGAAGGACCAAAGTCATTCACCAGGGATGGGGCATGGTAAACTTCCATTGCCCTTGGACTGCAGGCTAAAGCCCCTCCAGCTGATGCCCAGCCACAGGAGCTGGACCACCTACACGTTTTCTGAATGCATCTATTTCTTTTGGGACCATAACACCAAGAGCCAGGCAGTGCTGCTGACCAATTACCATCACTATTGATCACTTCTGCATCCAGTTTTCTGGGTCAGGCCTGCTCTAATTTTCTTAGAGGCAGGCGCAAAAGGCCAACGAACCAGGAAACCACAGTGCTCAGAGATGCCTCTGGGGCACAGTGACAGGTCAGCCAGGTCCACAAAACCCCAATGCCTTCCAAATGCCACATGCCAGAGGCAGATATGCTGCTGTCCCACACGGACCACTGATGACTGCACACCAAACCCCTCATCAGCCTGTCACAGCGCTCCACACGATCTCTGGTTAATGCTGCAGCGGAGGCCACAGAAATATTTGCCTAAGGAAAGAGTGGTTTACTTTTCAGAAAAATAAAATGGGCCTTTGCACTAAGTGGGGAGGTAGGAGGATGGGTTAGGACACTGCAATGTGAAGCTCATGTAATAGCAGGAAATGCACAACTTGGACATAAACAGCTTCAAGACTTCTTAAAGCCTGATACCACTAATAATTATGCCTTCTGGAGACAGCTCTTTATTACAGATTGTTTTGTTTTTAATTTAAAATTGTGCCCAATTCACATTTCTTCAGCTTTCAGCCCAGGGACCATATCAGGTCTCAGCTATCCAAAGCCTCTCTCATGAATGCCATGGCCCTGGCAAAGGTACAGGGGCCAGCCAAGGCTTGCAGGCTGGATTTCATCCACCTCTCAGTGCAAGTCCACCATTCAGCCATCCTCCCCAGAACACCAAAGTCTACCTGCCCGGCACAAACAGCTCAAACAACACATCAAAGGCACTCTGCAGGCACCCTCCCTGTTAAGTGGGGTATCTTCCCACTGTATCCCTCTGCCCCACCTCCCTCCCTCCCTCCCTCCTTCCCCACCTGACACCTCAGCACTCAGCCCTCTCTCACACTGGAATGGCTGCGGTCAGGCTTTTGTAACCCAGTCCATACTGGGACATCCACCCTTTCATGTTCCCCCTCGCAGTTTCTGATTCCCAGGGCAGCTATGGTGGGGCTTCTCACCCTGTGCCAGGCTGACACATCGTGTGTCACACACAACACAGCCCCTTTGGCTTTGCCCAGAGCATCTCCCCTTCCATTATTCGGGGAAGGCAGACACAGGCTGCTGATCTCAGCCTGCCATTCCCGGGGCAATCCTGCTGTACATGCAATTCAGGTTTGCTGCATATATGCAACCCATGGGCATTTGGTAGTCAATGGCACACACCTCTCTGGCTCAGCAGGCAAACAGCCCTGCCCCACTGCTTTGTCCCGCTCTCCCTGCAGTGAGAGTTCCTCTCATGCCAAAGCCTTCAGCAGCCTGAATACTCATGTCCCAGCACCCTCCCCGGCAGCACATTCATGGGTTTCTGGGGTTTTCTGGTGCTTGATAGGCATCAGCTCACAGAAGTAAACACAACCAAGCTGCACTAGCAAAAAATTCCCCAGAGATTACATGGGGGATTTTATTCAAGGGTGATTCCAGTTTAATCTTGCAGCTGGGCTTCCTATAAACCGTTGGACTAGAGCACATACAAATAACTCCACCTGCCTGGCTGATTACATTGGGATATTGTTATAAAAAATGTTACTTTGACATTTATAATCCAACGTGCAAGTTGAAAGCTGAAGGATGGCACAAGGCCACTGCTGGGCAGCCATGAGGGAGGACAAGCTTCTCCTGCCTGTGCCAACGCAGGTCACCCTGGGACAGGCAGCCCCTGCCCACCTCTGCCAGTGCACAGGTGGCACTGGAGGGGAGGACTCCCACCTGGCTGAACACACCAGCAGCAGATGCTGACACTCTGTCATGGCTGCAATGGGCACACACAGAGCCCATCCCACTAGAGCCAGTCTCCTGCCATGTCCCAGCAGCAAGCACAGCACCTAGAGCAATGCTAACCAAAACAGGCAAGAGGGCTTGTTTTTTTCCTCCCTTATGCTGCTTTTTGCATTTTTCCTCTGCCCTTTAAAATAGCAGATGAGAAGAGTAAATATTGGAAGGTTATCCTTTGTATCTCATGATCAGATCACAAGTTAGCATGTGACTCGGGAGGGAAAAACAAGTCTTTCCAGCAGATGTCAAGGCAGTGAGCAGGCTCCACAGACTGCTGTACCTTGCCGTCTGCCGCCGAATTCCTGGTGCATCCTTGAGGTACAGAACCTCATGATTCATCAGGATTTTACTCTAACTAAAGAAAACCCAGATGACTTTCATTTTGGCTTTGCCTGTTTAGCAACTCTGAATGCAATGTGTACCTAAGGATAATAGCAGCCCTCAGCCACTGTTTTGTAAACAGGCTCCAGCTCAGGAAGGGCAATAGCAGTTTGGAGCCACCCTGTAAGTCATGTGCTGGAGGATTGAGCAGACATCTCCCACTGAGCAAAGGGACTGGTCAAACAGGAGCCCTGGTAGGCACTCCATGGGCTGATAGCCTTCAAAACAGCTTGTACTGTACTCTGAAGGCCAGGGCAGGCATCGATGAGCAGCTGCTCCAGGGGAACAGGGAAACATCTCTCTGTAAGGGACAGGGTCCAGTGGTCCACAGGCTCGCTGCCCTCCCTCTTACAGCACATTGGGGTTTGTCCATTCCCAGGGGGCTGGAGCCTGGGCACTGGGGGCCATTCCCCACACGAGCACTGGGGTGATAAGCTGCCAATACTGCATTTTGCAGTAGCGGCCCCAGCATGGCCCTGTCACATGATGGGTCAGCAGTTCGTGGGAAGTCACAGGCTGAAATCTTAAAAAAAAAAAAACGTTACTTTAGCCAGCTCCTTCCACACAGGAAATAAAAACTGGAGCTGAGCTTTAGCAATTTGGGTTTGACTAGACTTATCTTGCCTGGGGCTCTGGGTGGGTCTTGCCAAGCTCCTGACCAACCATCCAGCCACAAAACCCAGCAGGGAAAAGACTCAGAGAAGGGCATGAGCAGCAGAGACAGGCAGGTGAAGCGCAAAGGCAGTCTCCTGTAGCCCCACATTGGGACGACTCTGCACGGAGAAGAAAGTGTCTCCCAGACCTTCCTATCCCCACAAAGCCAATGGGAAGAGCCAGAACACCAAATATTCCCACGGTCACTGTCCTCGCACCCCGGCTCAGCCAGCAAAGCCAGTCCCGGCCTATGGGACCAGACGGTGAAACAGTGGAACACAGAGGCTTTTGCCCTTCCTTTGCCCAGACTCCACAGACAATCAGGAGCTATTTTTAACCTGGCTCTTTCTTTTCCCCTGCAGAGGCGCTTGAATGGCTTTCCCCTCGCACACACGGAAGCACAGGAGCACCTACGTCGTCTCTCATTGTGATGGGAAAGGTTATCGAGTACAAAACAAAAGTGAAATCATCCGCTGGCATTCCTGGGACCAAAATAGCTGCCTGCTTCCAGCACTGACGTTATCGCAGGGGAAGGAAGGCTCCGGATACAGGCTGTCCTGCTCCAGGGCTCACGTACTGACCCTGCAGCGAGCCAGAACTGGGGCTGGCTGTGAGCAGAAAAGAAATGAGGCATTCTTGCCATGGCAGATTAAAGATAACTGAGTGCATGAGGTCCCAAAGTTGCCATCGCTCCCAAGCAGCCACGGAGCCTCACACAAGCTTCACTGAGTGACAGCCCAGCAAAGAAGCTCATCTACCTCATGCTAATGTTTAGGGCTAGAGCCCTCCCGGGGACAACATGGACTGGAGAGAGCTGTGGTAGATGGACCCTCCCAACAGGGGCATCTGTGAGCTGCTCCCACTACTGGCAGCCTCAGGGCTGTGGTGCCCTGACTGCAGAACTGTGCAGTGATGCAAACGGCAAAGGCAAGGCTTGGCTATCGGCTCACTAAAAGCATCTTTGCTGTTGGACTTATCTGAGATTCTCAGTTATTGTTTTTCCCTCTTGCACAAATAGATTAAATTCAAGAGCTGGCATGGCCTCAAAGCCAGGCACATCGATCAGACCTGTCCTGACAGGGACCCTGAGGTGTTTCTCAACTGAAAATTGTCACAAAACAGTGGTTTGCCGGAAGCAGAGCTTGTCACTAGCCCACAGGGCTCCGGCACAGGGCTGCCCAGTGTCACCCTGAGCCAGCAGCATGTCCCTGTCCAACCAAAGTGCTGCCCCTGCCCCGCTCCCCTTGCTCCCTTCTGCCTTTTTGCAGCTGCTCCCATCAGGCCATCTGTAAGAAATACCAGGGAAGCACCCAGGTCGGGGGGATCCCTGGTACCACTGCCTCCTGGGGATCTCCAGCCCTTCCTGCTACGGTAAACACAATCACTGGGAAGTCCTTGTTTCAATTTCTCAAGGCAGGACTGTGCAGGCACGTCCCCGGGCTGGACTTCCCTGGGGTGGTCCATGTGGAAACCATTTCTAGCAGCACTCCATGAAGGGGACCCAGAGTGGGGATCACATGGAGACTCCAACACCAGTTGCTGCTCTGAGTCCTGCTCACCAAAGCCAAAAGCCTGGGAAAGGGCTACAGGGGCAGGCCAGGAAGGCTGTGGGATGCTCTGCAGATGGAGAAGGCAGGGACACCCAAGAGATCCCACAGAGCCCAGTGGAAATGGAGCGGCTGGAAGGTGGCACACTGCAGATATGGCATGAGCCAGGATGTGGGGAGAGCAGGATTTGGGGAATCTAGATGTGCCAAGCAGCATTCTGTGATGCCCTTGGCACTTCCAGCCTGGAAGAACAGCTCATGTACTGGACATTTGAGCTAAGAGGTAAACGTCTTGTAAGGCATAGAGAGACTTCATTGAATAAATACCTCCCAGTGAGACCAGTCAGGAGCAAGGGGCAATTCATGGCAGTACTGAAGCTGAGAACCAAGAAACATGAAAACTAGGCATAGACTTTACTTCCCCTGAATACACAGTAAAACATTTACCAAAATTATCCAAGGCATTTTCACAATAAGCCAAGCCCTCCACTGCCTGCCAAACCCAGATTCTTCTCAGAGATTTAAGACTCTTCCTCATTTGAATCGCAGTAATGAACTAACATTGTGAGTGCTTCCAGCTGCCAGCAGCTGCCTCAGACTTAATTGCACCCAGGAGCTTTTCCTGGTGGCTGCGGAACCACCCAGCCCAGCCCTGCCCAGCCCTGCCCAGCCCAGGCATCAGGAGCAGCCCACGGACACTGCAGATGCTGGTTCATGCAGAACCAAACAGGTCAGGAAACGTGAGCCAGCACTGTCCATATGGACTCTGGTGGGGACTGCAGAGCCACCAGTGCAGGCTCCAGCACAGCTTTCCTGGCTTTGTTGACGGGTAAGGTTTTATCACTGTTAAAACACCGTTTGTTGCTGTGACTTTCCCCCTCCTTCTTAAATGTCAACTTGAAAAGAAAAATTCGGGAAAGGTCACTTACCAGAGAGACTGGCACTGCTCCAGTCACTTGGATAAACACATGTAGGGTCAGCTGCTGCGAGAGGGGATTTTAAACCAGTTATTTACCTGGTTGAACAAGTGTTGTGTTTCTGTACAAGGGTGAGACTTTATGTACCTTGCAGGAGGCAATCAATCTCCTCACCACCCATCCATTGCTGTTGGGATTGTTAACCATTTGGGATACCCAGGTGGAGAAGATAAACTTAACTCAGGATGCCAAATTTCCTATTTTAAGGGGGTGTGAGCACTCATCAAAGCCCCAGGCTTACCCTGAGGGAACAGGGACACCCCTGGCCTGATGCTGTGGAGAGCTGCTCATTGCCAGTCCATCAGACACTTTCCTTACTTTCCTTGGGCAGAACCTGCTGGGGCTGCTCTGCACTCCTGCATGGCAGAGGGATGGTAACCCTTGGTTCTTCATGCCAGTCAAGTCATTAATTCTTGGCTGTAAGCAAATTGCCAGAGACCTCGTTAATGAGGAGCAGCATTATAGGTATACATTTGAACACAGAGCAGAGTCAGGTGCACTGGGGCCTATTCTTATGGACAACCTGAGTAGAGACCTAGTGCTCCCCTCCTTCCTGCTTTCCCAGGTGGTAAAAAAGGATAACTGGGACATCCCCAAAAACTACACCTCCATCAGAAGACTCCCCAGCAACCGAAGGCACAGGTAGCAGGGACCTGCTTTCACAACAAGGTCAGCAGGTGCATCGACAAGGCAGAGCACGGTCCTGCGATGCCCTTTAGCTCTACCTGCTGCCTCAGCACTTGATTTCAGCAGGTACTTGTGTCTCTCACCTGGTGAGTTTCTACCCCACCACTGAACAGCTGGCTGCAGTCAAGCCAAGGGTTTGACTAAAATAATAAACCTTCTCCCACTTGTCTTCCTGTCCCAGCCTTCCTCACGGCTTCTCAACAAGGGAAAATTCAGAATTTCATTGAACAAAATCCATTGATTTTTGCCTTTGTTTATAAGCAATATGCTATTTATGACTTGCCCAGAGCGCTCTGTAGCTCAGTAAACCAGCACACAGAGCAGAGCAATTCCCACCACTCTATGAGCTAGACAAGTGTGCTGCAAGCTGGGCTTCCAAACCACCACCAGCTGAACACACTTGGTTGATCAAGGTCCTGAAACTGGTGCCACCTCCATTCCCTCAGCATCGTCTTACTGCTCAGTGGGCATCCTGCACCCAACCCTTCTGCAAGGTCTTGCATGAAACCATCACCTCCACAAGCTGGGAAAGCTGGAGTAATTCCAGAGAACTGGCACCAACCCCACAGCAGGCAGGGAATGGCTTTTCAAGTGTCTGCTTCATGGTCAACCCCTGTAGCCACACTTGCTGAGCAATTTCCCAGCAGCAGCAGGGAGGAGAACACGCTTCTGCCAGACCTTCAGCAGCCCCAGCTTACTCTGCAGAGAGATCAAGCCACGCTGCACGCTGAGCCAGACCAAGGGATTTGGCATAAGCATTCTTCCCACAGCAAAACAGGCACTGTCTGTGATGAAGTTTAGCTCTGTTGACAATGGCCATGCTTACTCCCAAATAAAAGCTGAGCACACAGCCTTGCTTAGGACAACTCCTAGGCTGCAGGCACCTGAAGGCTTATGTTGGCTTACATAACGAAACCAGCACCAGCCAGGGACCCCATGTCAGCCCCATCCAAAGCTTCCAACGCTGCTGGAACCTAACAACTCACATTATTGTGCACAATGCACAGCTTTATGGCCTTCAGCAGCCACACGAAGGAGGCGGCAGCCGTGCAAGGTCAAAGGCATGAGGGCTCTGCTCAGTGGGAAACCACCACCATGAGGCTTTGAGAAGTTCAGCTAGACAGAAGAACTGTCAGCAGTGGGAAAAGGGCAGCTGCTGGTCCTGCCAGTAAAAGCAAAAAAGGAAAAATCAGCCCACCACCGCTTCCGATCGGATGTGACAGCTCTGTCTGAGGTCCGCAGCAAACCCAGCCTGTGTTGCAAGCGCAGCAGGAGACCCAGGAGCTCCCAAATGAGGGGAAGTGGAGAAGTGGCTCCAGGGGCACAGGGAGGGGAGCCACACAAAGCACCCCTGATTTTGCACTAACCCACAGCCAGCACTCCACGCTGGCTCACACACACCTTGGGAAGGAGTCCAGGTCCTGGTTACGTGTGTGCCATGGCCCTGTTAATGCTGGTGTCCCATCCTGGCAGCCTTCCCTGAGAAAGGGGTGGGTTTTTCCAAGAAAACTGGAGACAGATTGTTCCCTGTAACAGGGGAAACCAAGAGCCTCTAGCACCCCTGTGTTGGCCAGGGCAGATGGCTGCAGGCAGCCTGTTCCCAAACACAGCAAAGTGTTCCCACCAGGCCCCCCACACCCCTTGGAATAATTTGGTTTTCGTGGAATTCAGACACTTTAAAAAAAAAAAAAAGAAAAAAAAAAAAGAAAAAAACACACCAGAAAACCCTTCCCCAGGCTTGCAGCAATATTTTGTCTGTAAATATTCTAGAGAGCAAGGTCACATTCCGAAGTGAGCACAGAGCAGGGAGGGTGGGCAGAGGGGGATGTGGAGCACGGAATGCACAGCCCCCAGCACTGGGCACAACCAGGCTGGGGACTGGGGAGAGCAGGAAAAGGGGGGTTGGGAGAAGGGGCAGAGCAGAAAGGGGCTCTTGGAGTAAGAGGCAAGATGATTTCACCATTCTTTCACCAGCTGTCCTTGAAGGAGGGACAAACCTCCATCCTCCCACACTACCACATGTGCCAGGTCCCACATCTGGCAAGATGGTGCGTGGCACAGGGTTGTGCAGGGCTCAGCCTGCCCTGCTGCTGGTTTCTGGGGATGGTGGCAGCATGTGGTGGTGGGCACGAGCTGCCCCGCTTGCTGGGGAGCACCTGCACCGCTGGTGCGTTGCTGCACTGATGGAACCATGAGCAGTCCCAGGCTGTCTTGCCCAAGAGCTCCCTGCAGGCATGGCACAGATGTGCCAACCCCCATACCCCTGGCACTCACTCAGTTCATGCCAAAGGCATTGAAGTCCAGCCTTTCCTGGATTGCTGCTGGAGCGGGCTCTCAGCAGCAGCTTCAGTGTGGCCATCAGTACTGCCCACAGCTGCTGGCCAGGTCACAGCACCCAACTTCTCCCTGCCAAAGGGCAACTTCCCCGGGAGAAAGGGAACGCAGCTCCCACCCAGCTCTCTGGTGCCAGCTTGGAGCAGTTCAAAACCCTTCACCAGCCATGCAGCAGCAAGGGGTGCAGGAGCACTCTGGGAAACCACCCACAGGCTGGATGGAGTATGGAGCAGATGGCAGAACAAACAGCAGCGGGATTTCTGTTTCACATAATCTTTTGCCCTGCTCACTCCCACGCTTACCCTTTTCCTCCCATGGAGCAGGCCTTCTCTTGGAAAAAGCGACCAGGAAACCTGGAAGGGATTCAGAGTGGCAGGTGTTCTCTGAACATCACCAAGGACAATACACAAGACCCCAGAGGATTTTTCTTTAAAAACATACTCAGGCTAGGTTTGTGCTATTTTGTGCCCTTTCCAAAAGAGTTTATGAGTAATTAATTTTTTTTCCTTTTTCTAGAACAGGGGAAGGGTGATGTTGCTATGGCAAAGAGCTGCCTACAGGACTGCCAGTGAGAACACTTAAGGTCAGCGGGTTTTTCACGGCACAGTTGTGAGTGACCTGTGCTGAGCAGCAGGAGTGGTGCTCAGGCTCGAACTGCCAGCCAGGCACTGCAGGTACATGTCCTTCAGGGAAGGTAAGAATTTGGAGGGAAAAAAAAAAGGAAAAAGAAGTAAATATTAAAACCTTGCATACATTTTACAGACTCCTCACACGCCAGAAAACTCAGAGATGTCTGTGGAGTTTTAGGACATAAACCACTTACTGACTGGCTGACTGCAGGTCCAGGTTTCCCTCTCAGTGTGGCTGTGTGACAGCCCCACACTCCCATCACAGGGACACTGTCCCAGCCCAGCCATCCCAACTCCCTTGGGGCTGCATGAGGATCCAGCACAGCCTGGACAGGAATCCGGCACTGTCACCTGTTGGACCACATCCCATGTTCTGCTTGAAAATGCCACCATCCAGGTTGGCTATGAAATGCTTAAGGAACCCCATCACTTTCAGACTCCTAATATAATTAGGTTCAACTTTTAAAGCACTTGTCTGTAGCAAAGCACCCACCATCCACATGCTGGATATCAGGAAACAAGTGTTTGCCTTGCCTGTCAAGCACCATCAGCTCTCAGCTGCCACTGGTCACGCCACCACCATTTTACAAGGTTATTTTACACACAACTGGTGGAATTTGTTCTTGCTCATGCATTATAATCACTAGAAACTCATCTAACCACCACCCACACAGTATAGCACCCATATGACCACTCCTTCACAGGCTTGTGCTTGGCATCGAGAGGCAGCACACCCATGCTGCCAGGGGCAGGACAGCACTGGGCGCATCCCAGCACAGCCATGCTCCCAGCAGGCAGGCTGCTGGGATTTCTGGGAGCACAACCTCTGCCTCAGGAGAGGTGGGAAAGCCCCAGGCTGGCAGTGGCACAAAGCAGCTGTGTCCAGCTGGAGGAGCAGGGGGGTCCAGCCTGTGTGCCAGGAGGTCGGGTGCCAAGTGAGCTTTTGCTGGCAGATCTGATCCCAGAGAGACAGGAGTTAACGCTGCCTGTCCTGCACCAGCTCCTCCCCAGAGCCACATGGCTCTGCCTGTATTTCAGGAGTTCCCAATGGGTTCATCATAGAGCTTCACAATTAACGCTTAGAAATTAATTACAAGAGTCTGGGATTGTCCTAAAGACAATAATAGCTACAAGGAAGAAGCCAACCAGCCAGCCATTAGCTCAGCACGCTACAGACAGTGCTCTCTCCCCAGCACTTTGATGAAGCCAAGTGCTTTTGCCTTTTTATTATTATGCATTGCAAATTAATAGTGCCACCGAGAACTCCTGGCTTTGGTGTCAGGCTGAAGAGCAGGCTGCCCAGGACAGAGCTCCAGCTACCATGTGCAGTCCTCCCGAGGCACAAGGCAGCATGGACATCTTCCCTGTGGCTACGCTGAGCCCAGACACCTTCCCCACATACCCTATAAGGGTATAAGCCACATCTGAGAACAGAAAAAGCAGTACCCAAACACTGGGTGTGGGGTTCCTGCTGTTACTCACCGTGTACTGAGCTGTTCAAACAAAAGAGCAGGTTGGGTCAAACACAGGAACTCCCTCAAGTCAACTGCAGTCACAGGTAAGAATCATTAATGGGATTAAATCCAGAGAGCACAAAACTTCTGCAGTGCCTACAGTGGCTTTCTGCATATAGCCTTTTCCAATTCCCTGTGGTGTCTCTTACTACAGGCCACCACGGATTCAATCACCCCGATGGCCAGCGTGGTCCCAACTGAATTAAAGCAGCCATTTTAATAGGTTTAATTCTTAACTGACAGAAATATATAACACACATCAGTTCTGACACAAAATGGGTGAACATCCAGACACCATGAGATCGCCAGTGGGAAAGTATCAGTTCCAGCTGGACAGAAACACACAGCCTGTTTGAAAGGAGACCTCTTTGACAAGGGAAGCCAGGTCCTCTCTTCCTCCTCTCATTTGAATTAAACAAATAGACCAAGCCCAGGCAGAGAGAAAAATCAACAAAACAATCCGTTAGTTCAGCACAGAGTTGATTTTTAGACTTCCGACATTTGACTTCAAGTAAACCAGGATTTTATGTTTTTATTTTTAACTCTGTTCTCATTTAGGAACTTCAGCTGGTGACACGATAATTGTTAACAGTTTGAAGGTAATATTTTAAAGCACTCCTAATTTAAGAGGGAATCACACAGACACTTTTTAAACCTGAAAGCAAGTAATTTTCCAACTGCCCCTGCTCTGGAAAAGACAGCCCAGTTTGAGTCTGGAACAGAAAGCAGTCGGAGAAATGGAAGTGAAACCCAGAAGTTTGTTTTCATTATCTAAACTGAATGAGCACAAGAAGTGAAATTATGTGAATAAATGCCATGCACTTGACCTTTTTTCTTTCCAGTGATTCTCTAGGGGGTTTTTTTGGCTGCCCAGTTCCTAAGTCATTTGTAATACGGCTCTCCCATCCTGCCCAGGCTTGGGTATCACCCTGCAGGTCAGACCCATGCTGCATCCCCTCACAGTGGCAGCATGTAGGATACAGCACCAGCACCAATTCCTCCAGTGAGATGGGCCAGACCAGATTTTTTGCATACCACAGCAAAGCAGCTCACCATCTGACACATAACACCATTCTGCAACTCACGTTTTTCGAGCTCTAACAGCGTCTCATTTTTTCCAAGTCAAAAAGAAACCCACTGGCTAGTTCAGCACTCTTAAGAAGCCTGATGAGTAGATTGCTTTTTCCTTTAATGAGCAGGCAGCTGGGCTCCTGCAACAGCACTGCAGCCCTGGCCCTGGCTACAATGGATGCCCCTTCAGAAGGGAACTGTGTAGGCAGCAGGTGCAGCGCAAGCAGATAACAGCAACAGCTCCAGTGAGACCATTGTGAACACCACTATAAGATGGGAATGCTGCCTTCTCTGCCCCTCAGCCCTGCAAAGGTCTCTGGGCACAGCAGAGCAAGAAAAACTCAAAACTGGTATGAGCAGCCAGGCAGGCCAGCCAAGCACCTTCACTCCCTCTCCTTTTCCCTCAAACACAAGACCCTGCCAGCACCCAGTGCCTTGAAGCAACCCGTGATTCTACAGGCGTGGGCACGCTGGGGCCCCAGCAGAACCTGTAGCAATTACCACGTGCTAATCTTTAGATAGGATGAGCATATTGCATCCACCACACACTCGGGAAGTACAGCAGCACTGGAGAGCCCAAAGATGTCATGAGGATTAGACACAGCCTTGTACTGAAACACCACCTACTCTCCTTCTGCATTTAAAGAAAGGAACAGCAGCATCTTGCTTCCCTTTTCTGAGGCAGAAAAGCAGATGAGCAGCAGTTTTGCTTTGAAATAAAAGACTTCATTGAGACAAACTGTCAGGCTGAAACTGAAATAAAAATTTAAAAAATAAAATCAGAAGAGTCACGTAAATGTAAGTTAGTCTGAACTGCCCTGAAATCAATGGGGCTTCAGTGACTTAAGTCCTGGTCTTCAATCCCACATCAGCAAACAGTGGCAAAAGGAACACAGCTCTGGCTGGGACAGGCAGGTTACAGCAGCCTGGGCTGTGCCCTCTACTCTCAGCAGGGCTGAGCAGAGCACCCTGGGGCACAGGCTCCCAGCAGAGATCAACCTGGCTCCAGGCATCAGGAAGCTACAGGCAGCATTGCTGCTACACTGCTGAGCTGCACTGCAGCCTCCTGACAGCCTTACAGCTTTCCTCTTAGCCCTTAGAAAGCCCACACCCAGCTTCTCCCAGGCCAAGTAACAGTGGCAGATGCTCTCCACACTGCACTTTGGAATGGGTCAGGTTTGCACCAAAAGCTCGTGTGACTTTGTTCAAGGACATTTCCAAGCTGGGTTTTTTTCACTTTTCCAGAGAACACTGTAAAAACCAGCACAATATCCTCTCCACTATTGTTTTTGTGGGGCCTGCCAGATCAGATTACACTGAAAATCAAGATACAGATATTTTATCTTTGTTCTGCTTGGTACTGGAGAGACATTTGACCTCTGCTTAAAGCATTCCTTGCCCTGCTATTTCCCATGCTTTTCATCATACATTCCCCTAAGCATCCCACGTTTTGGAAACTACCTTCACTTTCCAGCGCCAGCCAGCTCACTCCCACTGTAGATAAAGTTCCAGGCACTGCACCCTCCTAGATGACTGGAGGCAAACGACAGAGAGCATCCAACTGCCACAGGCAGGCCTTGTCCCTGTGGGAACTTCAGAGAGGAACTGAGCACAGCAGTCCCACACTGCAGGCTCTTAATCCTTTAGCTGAGGAGGTAGGACAGAGTTTAGAGAACTGGAAGTCAGAGAACAAGCAGACATTTATTCAGAGTGGGCACTGTGAGGGGGAGGACCACCAGCTCCTTCCTGCCTCCGCGGGACTTACCGTCCCTGAATGTCCCTTTTTGTCCTGTCCCCACATCTGTGGCCAGCTGGCACAACGCTGCTCTGTCCAGCGCTGCACGCCTGCCCCGGGGCCCGGTGGCCAGCAGAAGGAGAAGCAGGGTGGCCACTGCTGGCCACAGTGATGCTGAGACGGCTTCCAGGCTGAGCTTTCCCAAGGGGAAGCATGCCACCCCACTCTTCCCACGAAGAGGCAGACCTTCTCAAATGGCAGAGGGGTGGGCCCACAGGCAGCCAGGGAGGGAGGCTGAACAACAGGCTTGAACCGTTTAACAGGCATCAGAGCCATCAATTTGAAAACAAGAACATGAGACTGCTATTTAAAAAGAGTGAAGTCCCACACCCTCAAAAATTACAGCTGCTCAGTATTACTAATCTGAGAAGGTCGAACTATCACCTATTGCACAGTTGTCATCAGAACACATATCATAATGTGTATCAGAAATTCCACTTTCAGTAAAAAAGCATGCACGTGTGAGAGAGAGAGGCAGCAGCAAGTCTTGGCAGAGAAGAAACAATAGCTCTGTCACTCTCTACAAGCAGGAACAGCTCTCAGAGGAGCCTGACTGCACCCAGCTATGTTAGTAAACTTTGGAAAGTTTCGGCCTAGAAAACCACCAGGTTGTTTCCAGTCACAGCAGTGAAGATGAGCCTTTTGGACTGGATTTTCCCCTTAGTTTGTGTTAGCCCTAGTTTGGACTGCAGGACTGCATTGAAGACTGGTATCACACTGCTCTGGTGCTGCACAGCTCCTCGTTTCAGGTCAAGGCACCAGCAAGGTGAATACAAAACTGATGCATCCAGGCAACCACCAAAACACTCACTGTCTGAGCACCATCACCCATCCGATCAAATAATCAGAAAGTTTTTTTAAAATAAAAATACTTAACATTTATTCACCTTTGAAGTCACCATAGTAAAATTGTACACGCTATGAGTAACCCAGGAACGTTATTAAAAAGCTACCAGAAACATAAGGCAATTTGTACAACCATTGAAAGAAATACACAGCATGTTGAAAACAGAGTGAAATATTACTCAAACAAGACAACGCTTGATACACACTAGAGTGACAAGAACCAGCATTAAGTTTTAAACAAAAATAAAGATGTCATGGCTACAAGTATTATACAGTGATAAATACTTCAAAAATATATTAAGATATATGGAAATTCTCATTTTGTCACGGAAATCCAGAGAAATTCCAGCCTCCACTGGATTTCAATATACCAATTAAGGTTTAATATTTAAGTTCCTTTCCTTTCAGTAAGAACCAGTACTGCAGCCATTACTGTCCTGTATCAACACTTATCTTCTTGTAGTGTAATGAAATCAAGCCTTATGTTACATTAAGCCCTAATGCCTCTTGCATCATAGGCACCAATTGCTCTAAATCAACCCATGAGTAGCCTTTTGGTAACAAGTGCTGTGCACAGCATTTGAAGTCATAAACCATGTTAAATCACAGTCATTGTTCACCCACTTTACAGTATTAATGGAAGGCGGGTTTGAAGACTTGCCCCCATGTAAATAAGACATCTCGAACAGAGAGTTTAGTTAGTTATGTTTTCCATAGCATTACATCAATCACTCAGAAGTTACAGTACATGAACCATGCTATAGTTTAGGTTACACCTTCAAAAAGAAAGTCCAGAGGATGTTTGGAGACAACAGGTTTTGAACACGCACAAATAGTGCTTTAGTACACATTTGTTTGTGCTGTTATTGGGTAGCAAGTGAATCAGTTTATAGCCAAGGGTTTGGTGAGGCAGTTTTCTGAGCCAGTTTAAAAATATAGACTTCTTCTTAGAGGGTCTGTTTATAGAAAATAAAGTGAAATCTGGTAAATTGTCAGTTTTGAGAGTACTTTCCCATGGCAAGATCCGTTCATCGGCCTACCGCACCAAGAGGAAAGCCAATCCTGCCATCCCAATCCCTGCTGCGGCTGCCATGATGGCATTGCCAATGGTGCTGCTCTGGTCAGCTGCCTCGGAGCCGTGCCTGCCGAAGAAGCGACAGAAGCCATCCTAGAACAGCAAGAGAAAGGACATTGAGTTGCTTGGCTTGCAATTAACTGCATTTCTTTTAACAAGCCTTTGGGCACAGTTTGGTTCACACTCCCAGCACGGCGTTTGTCAGCTGCAGAAATCTCTATTAATCATGGAAGTCTAAGCCCACCGCCTTAGGTACACACAAAAATGCTTTTGTGAGAGCCCTTGCACAAGGCAACTGAGAGAAGCAGCTACAAGCATTTGCTCAACAGACAATTGCAAACTTCCTATCGAGATGCTCGGCCTGTCGTTACATTATTTTTGCCCCTTTTAGGCAAGTTTCTGACAGAAGCTGCCAGCATTGTTCCCCCTTATTTGAGTTTCAGAAAGCATCTAAAACACAGGATATGGAAATTTCCACTTGAGAAAGACAGTAGGCCCAAGCTGGTCCCATTTCAGTGGATGTGGGACTGATTACACACTCTCTTGGAAGGGCCGGGTGGACACTGGTCAGAGCTGACCTATGACAGAACAAAGCTGGCAGCTGCTCTCCCAGATCGTTGTGATAATCAGAAGTGGCAGCAATACAACTCCAGATGGTCGTGTTTGAACTCTGCTCCGCAGATGTCTATGTAAACAAGTTATATTCTTAATTTCTTCCGGAACTTTGTTCTTTACACTTTAATTTGTGCGAACAGGCCGTGAGATTTTGCCAAGTGACAGCGTGCCCTGCAGCCAACGACCACACTGTTCTGAGCAGTCAGATGGACCAGTGACCACTGGAAAACCAACTTCATTTTGGTCTCTGGAAAAGTCAACGAAACCAGCGACTGCTTCCCCTCCTTTCTATTTTTAGTGCTTATTTGTACCGACATCAAGTATTCCACCAGGACTGAAAATAGGAAACATGGACAGTTCTGCAGGATAGCTGACATTTTGTTCAGAAACGCAGGCAAAGCTGCACGGACACTTTAAAAGCCGCACCTTCGGTGTGCATCTCGAGGGACAGAATGTCCACACCTTCCCCGGGCCCGACCTGACCTGACCGGCTTCGGGACAAGCAGGAACAAGAGCCGCAGGCCTGGCGGGTGAGTGCCTCCACACACAGGTGCATTTAAGAACAGGCACATGGGTGGTTTTTACTTTCACCTGAGAGAGGACCTGAGCTAGGCAGCTCACCGACATCCGCAGGCTGCGGACCCAAGGGGGAAGGCAAACCTCGCCGCCTCAGCCAGCGGCATCACTCCTGCGGTTCCAGGACGCTGCACCCCGAGGGATCTGGCTGAGCCGCAGCACAGGGCACCCCCAGGCCCCTCGCTGACCCACCACGAGTCTCTAAGGCCAGCAACCCCCGGGGATGCTCCGCCGGTCCCGCTCACGCCCATCGCCGGCAGCGACCCCGGCACGTCCCCCCGGCCGTACCCCACCGCTGCACGGCGCCGGGGGGCCGCCCTGACCCGCTAACCGGGGAGGGGGGCGAGGGTTCCCGGCACGCACCCCGGGCCGCCCCCCGCCGCCCCCGTCCCCGCTCACCCATCCGCCGTGCGCCTCCAGCCACTCGCCCCGCTCCTCGGCCAGGTAGGCGGCCAGGTGCGCGGCCAGGCAGCGCGGCCCGTCGCCGCAGCCCCGCTCGGCCAGCGCGGCCGCCAGCGTGCCCGCGAACACCACCAGCGCCAGCAGCCGGCCCCAGTTGAGGCCGCCGTCGGCCTCCAGCTGCGCCGCAACCCGCCCCAGCAGCGCGGCCGCCTCCCGCGGCTCGGCCCGCGCCAGCGGCGCGCACGAGCGGAAGAAGGGCCGCTCCTGCCGCTCCAGCTCGGCCGCCGCCCGGCGCAGCGCGGCCGCCGTGGGGCTGGGGGGCAGCGCGGCGCTGCCGCCACGGTGCTGGAAGTAATCCTCCAGCAACAGCGCCGTCTCCTCCTTCAGAGAGCCCGGCATGGCGGCTGCCCACGGCGGCGGCCCCGCAGCAGCAGCTGCCGCCGACTAAGAGGAGGGGCGGCCCCTCCGCCCGGCCCGGCCCGGCCCAGCCCGGGCGCTCCCCTCCTCCCGGGCGGGGCCAAGCGGGGCGGGGGCAGCGCCTTCCCGGCGGAGAAGGATCCGCCCGCATCCCCCGGGAGGCACTGGCGGAGCAGAGCTGAGGGGCTGTCTGAGCAGCCGAGGGAAACGCTCAGTTATGTTAATATGTATTAAATATATTAATAAATACATATCAGTTGTATTAATATATATTTTCAATATATTAAAATATTTGCTTTAATATGTTTAGGATTTGGGGGTTTGTTTGTTGTTTTGTTTTGTTTTTTTTCACATTACTGCCCCAAACCTGTATGTGTTACACCAAAGGAGATGCAGGTTTTCCAGGACCACGGAATGAGTGCACTTGTGTATTTACCCAGCAAATGCAGTGGTCTTTGGTCTTTGATGGGCATATAGGCAAAATTTAGGATTAGGACCCCTTATGGGGCAAAGGTGGGGCCCTTCACCCTGTTGGTGTAAAATAAAATGGCTGAGAACAACACTGGTGTCGTCTGCACAGCACCATGGAGTTATCTCAGCGAGACACCTTGCCTGCACTCCAACTGTGCCCTTCCAGCTCCAAGTACCATCAGCTGCTTCATAGAGTGGTGGGACTCCCATAAATACCACCCCAAGACTGATGGCAGATCCAGCACAGGGTACATTCAGCCTGTGCTTCCTGCCCAGTGCTGGTTTGCAGGTGAGGTTCTGATGGTGGCCTGGGGCAAAGTGAGGCCGTGACCCTCTGTCACTGCACAGCCCTGCAGTGGGAGAGGCACTGCCACAGCTGCCTGAGACCGGGTCACTCTCACCTCTCATCCCACAACCGGCTCAAGGTGACCAACGTGTCAGCACAGGACTGCTTGGCTTCATTCCACCTATACTGAGATACAGCTGTCTCCATTTTACATCCCTGTTAGAAAATCTAAAAATAGATGGTTGGAATCAATCCTGTTGCAATTTCTCAGATCGCTGTCAAGAATTGGAGTCAGTCCTAAGGCGAACTCTTAGTTTTTCATCCCCGTATTTGGCTATTGTTTTGTTTTGAACCAAGGAAATATAGTCTGTGTTTATGTGCTAGAGCAGTAGCTGGAATGATATCTTTACTTTTCACAAGAGCTTTACACACATGCTTTTTAAACTATTTTTCCTTACGATTGTTAATCCTGGAGCAGGAATTTCCTATTGCATTCCTCACAGCAGGAGAGCAAGAGGGAGAGGCTGCTCTTTCTCTGGCAATATCCTTTTCCACCCTTCCTGTTTATATAGCATTTTTGTTTAACAGGACGGAGCCGTCCGATAGTGACTGCCCCAGCTATAGCTCCCTTCTCTCCATGTTATGGAATAGAGGTGTTTCTGACATTAAAAGCTTGACAGGCCAAGGGGGGGGGGGGGTCTCATAACACTGGGATTTCCAAATCTCTCCTGGCCAGCCTTTAACAAGAAATACAATGGGTACTTCAGTGTCCTGTTCCTCTATCTGTCATTTATGATGTGAAGTTGAGTCATTTATCTGAGGGAAAGTTGAGGCCTGTCCTGGTTCATGCTTTCAGCACTATCTCAGGAACAAAAAAGGTGATTTTTCACAGGTGGCAACACCATGCAGCCCAACACACAAGTCCACAGGCAGTGGCCCCAAAGTGCAAGAACCACAGGATGTTTCCAGGTAAGAACAGAAGTGTAAGATGCGATGTCAGCGTCATTCTCACTGGATCTGGTGACAGTTTGAGCATTGATGTTAATCTGAACAAGCTGTCTAAGCACTTTCCCCAGCCCCTCAGCAGAGAGGAAATGAAACAATGCACCTAAATTAAGGAGTTGGTTTTTTCAGTGTCTAAACTGAGCACTTCCACCGAACACCTTCATGCTGACCACAAATTCTACACTGCAGCGGAGAGGACAGCTGGCCCCAGCACAGTTCTCTCCTGACAAGGTAGAAAGCTGAACTGCTGCATTTCAAGGTGATCTGCACATCTGGTTCACCCAAACAGAGACAGCCTCAGCATTTCATCGACCATCTTTCACTGGCATTCCACTACAACTCGAGGAGAATCCTATGTACCCACAAACACATACTCTGCACTTTCCAGATAAGGATCTGGAAAGAAAACATCACATTAGCTGCAATCCTTCTGAGCAGGAAAACAACCTGAATTCTGGCCTCCTGAATGCAGGGGGAGCTCAGATGGTGTTTCAGGTACTTTCAAGGACTGCTTGCTGTCAGTTGCTGTGGCTCCCCTCGGGTATTTCCAGAAGATAATCCAGAAGCAATTTTCTGGTAGATCTGGGCTTTGCCCTAGATTTTGCAGGAAAAATGATCTAAGGAGCTGTATGGTACAAAAAGGGAATGTCAAAAAAGGCAAAAAAATCCCACCATAGCTACCATTGCAAGTACAGGAAAAACTACTACATACATGTTCTCAATATGTAAAATACAATTTATTGTATTTAGGCTGTTCATAAGTATCAACACAACTTAGTATGTTTGAAACAAACATC
Organism: Empidonax traillii; assembly: GCF_003031625.1. NCBI lineage: Eukaryota > Metazoa > Chordata > Aves > Passeriformes > Tyrannidae > Empidonax > Empidonax traillii. Next base: position 483,409 of record NW_020955310.1, read on the forward strand.
TCGCCAATAAATACTATCTAAACATTAATATTAATCTTTTGATCAAATGTGTACAGTGTATTGACTCAGTATTGCACAGTGAGCTCTATATGACATTTCCATAGTGCATTCAGTTTGTTACAGGGATAGTTTGCCACAAATATTGCGAAGCATCAGAGTTGACTTTTCCAAGTGAAAACAGCTAAACTATTCCATTAGTGATGGAAGGCTGATATAAATGTCAGTGTCCTAGGTTTACTGGTTATGGATTCACAGAACCTAATGTTTTCGTAAATGAGGAGACTTTTGTTTCTGATATGATCTTTTTGTAAAAAAATTCCACTTTCAAATAGAATGAGGATATTATCATCAAACTTATAACTCCAGTGATCTTCTTTTCTCTTGTTTCAATCTAAATATAAATCAAATATTTAATATTTTTAGAGCTGTATCTCGCCACTTGCATTTCAAAGGCCAGACTGTGCAAGCTCACAGCATTATTCCAAACCTTTGCTCCCTATATGCCTCTGCTCAAGTTAGACTCAGTACCTGTTGGTATGAGCAGAGCTGACATACTAGTCCCAATCGTTTTCAATGTATAAACGCAGATATAATCTCACAATGGTTCTATAATTAATTCTCATGTCTACCTGATTAAATCTTGATTCTACAGCATCAGCTCTGCAGGGGGTGGTCCTGCCAGTTTGTGTGGCTCCCCCAGAGGGCTGGGTGTTGCTACAATGTGGCCAGCTGTCCTGCTTCCCTGAAACCCAGTGGCTCCTGGATCAGATGGGCTCATGTGTTCTGGTCAGCACAGTATCGAACATTGGCAGGACTGTGGCTCAAAGCAGGTTTTCAACAACTCACTGTTATTCATTCCCAAGTCCAAAACTATGTTCGTGGCAGTGGGAGATGACTGTTAAGAGTAAGAACTGTATGATTTGGGTTTTAAGGTTTGACACACATTTGCACGAACTTACACTGCTCTGACACTGCAGAAGGACCTTAAAATGGGATATACTGCCTTAATATATATTTAAGCTACATTGCCTTGCCAAAGTGGTAAGAACTGCTCAAAATGCAAATAAGAATCGTGATCATAGAATGACTATGACTGACTTGGAAAAGATTTGACCATCAGTATAATGGTGCTTAATGCTTAGCATGTAGCATCCCTTAGTGCTTAGCATGTAGTATTTTTTTAATTAAAAGAAAATTCACTCACCAAGTGATACAATTAAAAATTTCTAAGAAACTACTGGTTAAGTATTACCTCATGATTTCGTAAATCATGTTTATATCCCTCCTCTTTGCCTTTTCTCAGTTTATATATATTAGATTCTTTATATTCAGGTAACAGAGATGAAATACATATTTCTATCTAAAAAGACAGTAGGAAAAAAAAGGGATTGAAAGAATTTCTTTTCTGTACAAAAAATACATTTTTATGACAGCAGCCAGTACCTTCACTGTAGGCCCTTTGCTCCTCTATACCACCAAGGTTCAGTCATCCATAACACCATCATAAATTATCAGAATTGTTTTTCTTTCCACTTTTCAACACTAAAATTCAATATGCTACTACGGAATGTTTCCAAAGCCTTATGCTACATCCTGATAAAATCAGGACTTTTTTTTTTTTTTTTTTTTTTACTTTAAAAAGAAACTCAATTCATGCAAATAAATACACAGTGTGCACTGAAATAGTCAATTCTATGATACAGGTGACTTTGCAGAAAAGTCCCTTTAAAATTAACTAAACTAGTTCTAATAAAAGAAATTGTTTCAAAACAGAATTTAAACCATTTTGTTTTACTACAAGTTGATGTTTGCTATGTGTTCAAGCAGACTACATTTTCTACCTAGTTGTTTTAATTTATTGGTTCGGTGTCACTCTTTTGTAAAGTAGTGAATATTTAATTTCGAGGAACAGCTCCTTTATGCAGTTTTTGTAGTCCAGGGTTTCAGTCTTCATTTGGTTCTGCAAGCAGGACCTCCGGTTAAGCCCAGATCTGTGGAAAGAGAAAGTTGGTTTGTGACACTGACTCTTCTGTCACACGTTTAATTAAAAGTTGGCAAGGCAATCAGGTGAGCGGTTCAGAGTATCAGCAGCAATTACATTTTTAACCCACGAGTCCAAAACTTAACAGTTCTGCTAGCACTTCGTGGGGATTTTTATTAGCCTTTCCTATTCATGCTTTACACCGGGTTTTTATACCCTCGTTAGGTCCTCTAGAGTTAGTTACCCCGGAACAACCCTTCCCCCTCACCTCCTTCTATTAAACAATCAAAGAAACAAAGCAGCACTCAAAGTGGGTGCTCCCAGCACTTACTCGGAGCGTGTGATCCCAGGAGCCCGAGCAGAACGCCGTCCCATCGGGAGACACCCGCAAGGTGCTGACGCGATTTTCGTGTCCAAACAGGATGGATACACGAGACCCTTTCAGCACATCCCAGACATTTATGGTGTAATCATTATAGCCCGCAAACAGCAGGCGACCTACAGAGAGAAAGAGATTTTACACGGTGAGGTCTTACCGTGCCTTGACTGCAGCAAGAGCCTTCTCTAGGACATTTATGCCCCGTGAGCCACAGCCCCCTGCCGCCCTCTGACCACTGCTCCCCCCAGACTAGCTGTGCTCCTGTGGGACAGCCCTGCCACCCTGCTGAGCTGTCCATACTAAATGCTGAAACAATTAAAATTAACGAGTTACAAACGCAGCACATTTTACTTAAATGACACAGAATGTGTTCAGTCATTGCAGATGGGAGATGACTCTTAATCGTGACAGACTGAAGAGCACTTTAACAGCTATTGCAGGGTCATAATACTTTGCTCAGTCTTTGCACAAGAAGTTGAATTTAAGTGGTTGAATGACTAGCAGGCAATTTGGTAAGTGATTCACTGCTAACGGGACAAGCTGTGGTGCTTGTGACCATGACAGAGGCGTTTGCCTCAGTCCCAGAGGGAGGGCAGTTCACCACCCACTCATCCCCACCCAGGGTTACTAGAGGAGCTCTGCACTTAAGCTGAGGCAGCAGCAGAGAGAAGACTCGAGCTCATGCCTCAGGATCTGTAGTGAAAAGTGGTAATGTCTCTTTCTTCGTGCCGCTCTAACATATTTTTACTATTAATCATTTATTATCGTTTTAAAAACTATTTATGTAAGCACATTTAATAGTTTAGTTGCATTTCACGTTTCCTTTGAAATGTTTTCCATCATTATTGTGAAATTCTAGCCCAGCTGTAGTTAATGGTAAAATATTTCCTGCCTTCAGTAGGGCCAGGAAAATACTTTTCATCACTACAACGGAGCAATAGCCAGCTAGGTTATTTAAAGAGTAATTATTTTTACAGAGGGGAAAAAAAAAAAAAAAAAGCTTCCATGCATTAAATATTTCTTTTGGTACTTATTACTTTTAGTAACTTTTAATAACAAATGCTTTATCAAATTAAACTGAAAAATTTTACAGTTCCCCTCAAACCTCAACACTAACATAACCTCCAAAGTTCAAGTCTCACCACTGAGAGAGAAGTCCACACTGGATGCTCCAAAAATGATGCTCTCTTTGGAATAAATTGCTACTTCTCTGTCTGCACGAAGGTCATATAAACGACACTAGGATTAAAACAAAACCAACAAACATGCCTCAGTAAGGGCTGGAGGCACTGGCTAAAATATTTTGAAAAAAATGGGAGTGGGAAGTGCAGCCTAACAGGCATCACAGGAAGTGGCTGCTTGGCTTCTTTCCTTCTGCTATTTCTGCCTGCTGTTACTGGGACTCCTTTAACAGGGATCTAAGCAACACAAAGCTGTTTTGTATAAATTGTGTGAAGGATTTGCTTTTTCAAACCACTTCTCTAAGCCTCCTGCCTGTCCTGCTATAAAGAGATGACTGGTGGGCTTTGGACCGTGGCTGCCCACTGAAAGTCCCCCCCACCCTCTTGCTTCCCCTCTGTGGTTTCCTACATATTAGGGCATCCTGCTGCTGGGGAGGTGCATGGGGACACAATCTCTTAAACAGCAGTTTAGCCACAGCTAGAGTCTGGGAGACAGAGGATCAAATCTCTAATCATCGTTGAGCACACGGACCATGAACTAACGAGGCTATAAACACACAGTGTAAAACATGAACAGGAAAGTCAAAGGAGAAGATGGTAGCCCTTGCTCTGAGTAAGCCAGGATAGCAAACAGTCCCTGCCCTTCTGTGAGGCCTCTGCCTGAACAACCTACGGGAAAGTAAATCAAGTGAAATAATGCATTTTTATACAGATCTTTGGGTTTTATTTCTCATGGAAAATCCCAAATCACCTCTAACAACCTATACTTCCTGTTTTTATCATTTGCCAGCAAACTTTGGCTTGTTTAACATGGAAATCATGTATCAGACTTCACAGCCATGCAGAAAGGCAGTCTGTAAGCCCTGAAATCAAAACACACTTCTTAAACTATTTTAACTGAAACTCCTCCTCAATAAGTTACGCTTAAGCAAACACTGGTCAGATGGCTTTGCTAATACTAAGAGTTTACTATTGAAAAATGGCTGGGGGAGCTGCCAGGTGTGTGAAGTCCAAGTCATCCCCTGCTCCAAGCTGATGAATAATTTCATCAGACTGTCCTGATGGGGAGTTGGGGTCACTGCAGGTGACAGCACTGTCATGTGAGCACACCTTTATGGTTTACCTCCAGACAGCCACGATTATCTGTTCCTCAAAATCCCCAAGTATATAAATCAGGTCAAGGATACCAGTCTGTAACACTGAAAACACCAACCTCTAAATTTAAAGAATGAGGTATACGGAAACTGCCAAAACCTCTGTCAGAAGTGTAGAGGTGGAATTTCCCATTCTCCTGCTTAAGTGAGGGGTGTCAAGACTAGTTAAGAAAGAAAAACACCATGAAATAAACTAATAAGAGCCTGTGATACTGAGCATAAGAGCTGGTGATACTGGGCATAAAAAGAAAGTGCTCTCATCGGAATTTAATGATAGACAATTTCTCCCTATCACACCCTAAGTATCTCAAGAACTCACGGTACCACATCCAAGTTTGCAGAGAGCTGAGCTCACCACAGAGCTCAATTATAAACTGCAATTTATAATTGCAGTTTTTAAGACCTAAAAGCGGGGTACACTTTCTCCAGAAGAGCCTTAGAAGGTCTCCACATCCAGTGAAGACAAAAGGAATGTTTCTGTTGAGCTTGGCTACTATTGGAGCAGACTCAAAACATGCTCTGAGGGCAGAGTACTTTAGATAAAGTCTTCACCCTCACCCAACTCTCTGTGATGTTTGAATAAACAGAAGAAATAAGGTGCCAAGTGCTTCCCAAACATCTGCTGTGAGTTACACTTAACTGCCAGCTCAGTCCCTGTAGGGCTGTGGTGGGGGCAGAGCCTGGTCCCCCATGGGGACCCACCAGCTGCAAGGAGAGCCACCAGCCATGTGCCTCACTCAGGGTGGAGGGCACCACGTAAATGTCATTTTGCATATGACCAAATTTACCCGTCAATACATTCTGTGCCCCTCCTAGCAGATTGCTCATAGATAACTAGGATCCATTAAGAGCTATTGTGTGATCTAGAATGACCTGGATGCACTGACTCACTCCAGTGAAGAGTGCTGGCAGTGAGTCAGACCGACAGGGAGGAGACGAATTTGACCAAGGCCACCCTGGGGCTGCAGAGCCAGCTGCCCACATGTGCCCTGCTCTGTGCTGAGCCCACAGACCCTCTGCTTGCTGGGACAAGCTGCTTCTCCTGTCACAAGCTTCAGCATTTCAGCTGGTTCCTCCCGTGCTCTGACCAACAGTTACATGAAGTCAAATATCTTCCGGTAAGACGACTATTTTTGGTCACGAAACTTCAAACACAGAGAATCTGAAATGCATATTTGGACAGTAGCTCATGTAGACAAGTTTGCAGAAGTGACCTACAATGTTACTAGATTTTCCCTATAACATATATAGTATTTAATATCTTATAGGAATGATTATGTCTGCAACTATGGTGTCAGGCCCAGTTTAATCACTAAAAGTCCTCTGTGTTTGTGACCTAATCTTCTAGGAAAATCTGACTTGGGAATTAACAGAATTTCCCTAAATTAGGTTACTGAATTAACATACCGTGGCATCGTCGGAACCAGAGGCAAAGGCATCTCCACTTGGATAATATCTGTGCACAAGTGAAAGAAGACCAGAACACATTACATTACTTGGATGAGGTCAGACTTCAAAAATAGAACCCGAACATTGCTCAACATTGCAAATGTGTCCTCTCCCAGAAACAAACTGACCTGACACTGTTGATATCTGAATCGTGGGTTTCAAATGACTGGATGCACTGACCAGACCGCATGTCCCAAACCATGGCTTTCTTGTCACATCCCTAATAAGACAAAAAAAAAAATCACTACAGTTGAGCAAATGGTGACATTCACCCCTCATGTACCTCATATTTGTCATCAAGCCCAGCTACTTTCAAAGGCTCCGAACATCACAGCTCTGAGGGGATTTAACCAGCAAAGCAGCCCCAGAGCTGCCTGCACTGGTAACCCCCAGCTGGTGCAGCTGCAGGTAGAAGCAAAGGACATCATGAAGGCTGGAGCCTCAGGATAGTGGGGTGCAGATAGCACCAGGCTGTCTGCACAGGCAGCCCCACACTGACCAGCACTCAAAGCCCTGCTCTGCTTGTGCTGCTGCCCTGCCCATGTCTGCAGCCCCACCGTGCCACAGAGCTGCGTAACTCACTCTTTCCCTTACCACTTAACGTGCCCAATACAAAAAATTAATACCCAGCGTTCAAAGTTTTATAATTAATTCTTTTCACACACTGAAATAGAAAATGAAATAGGTGCATCCGGAGGGCTCTTGCCCAGCCTCCCATCAGAGTTAACCTCTGTCAGGGCTCTGCATCCTCAGGCTTGATGGTGTAGTTGGGATGAGAAAAGTAGCATAGCAGCACTTCACCTCATCGCCAAGCTCTAATCTGCCCTTCCAAACAGTGCTTTGAAAAGATCATTTAACACTCAGTGCTCAGCACCCTGACAGCTTTGGGCAAGGGCCTCGCCCACCTCGTCTGCAATGTCCTTGGGGCGGGAACCATCTCACACCTGTAGGCTAATGCTCTCAGCAGCAGTGTCTCACTGCAACACAGTCACAGTGACAGGAAAAAGAGCACAGTCTTTCCTTCTAGGAGTGATGAAAGATTTTAATAAATCTGCCCCTTTTGAGGGGTAGGCAGTGACCAAGGCTCAGCTCTATGGCCTCTTTG